>NC_039244.1:24204674-24390977 GCF_003368295.1 Carassius auratus
CTCCACTTTAACATCTTGCTTGGACAACTTTGCCCACTGTTGTCTAGACCAGCAATGCACCGCCCCATCTGCCCCCTGGCTGTCCGAGGTTCTCCGTGAACATCGCTCTAAACTCAGGGCTGCAGAGAGGAAAGGCAGAAATCAAGAAACTCTACCGACCTCAGTGTGTATCAGTCTCTCCTCTCTTCCTTCTCTGCAAATGTCTTCACTGCTAAAACATCCTACTACCACAACAAAATTAACAGGTGTTGTGACGCTCAGACACTCTTTCAAGACTTTCTCTTCTCTTCTTAATCCACCGCCACCACCTCCTCCATCGACTCTTACAGCGGACCACTTTGCAGTTTTCTTCACAAATAAGACAAGATACTTCAGTGACCAATTCTCCACACCGAAGACTGAGGACAACTTCACAATGACCGACGCACACTCTTCTCCTCCTTCTCCCCACTCTCAGAGATGGACGTCTCCAAACTTCTCCTGTCCAATCATCCTAACTACTTGTCCACTTGATCCGATGCCCACCTCTTTCAAGTGATCTCTTCTTCAGTCATACCTTCGCTTACTCACGTCATCAACTCCTCTCTTCACTCTGGAACATTTCCTCAGCATCCAAGCAGGCTCGGTAAGCCCACTGCTCAAGAAACCATCTCTAAATCCAGTGCTTCTTGAAAACTACAGACCGGTATCCCTTCTTCCATTCATTGCAAAGACACTTGAGCGAGCTGTGTTCAACCAGCTTTCTATGGTCCTTGTACAGAACAAACCTCCTGGACAGCAACCAATCTGGCTTCAAAAAGTAGCCACTCAACTGAGACTGCTCTGCTCTCGGTTACTGAAGCCCTGCGAGTAGCAAGAGCAGCTTCAAAATCCTCGGTACTCATCTTACTGGACCTTTCTGCTGCTGTTGACACTGTTAATCACCAGATTCTCCTGTCCACCCTCAGAAAGATGGGCATCTCTGGAACAGCACTCCTGTGGGTTATGTCCTACCTCTCTGACAGATCCTTCAGTGTGTCTTGGAGGGGTGATGTTTCAAAGTCACACCACCTTGCTACTAGGGTTCCTCAAGGCTCAGTACTTGGACCACTTCTCTTCTCCATCTACATGACGTCATTAGGATCTGTAATTCAGAAGCATGGCTTTTCTTATCACTGCTACACTGATGACACACATCTCTACTTCTCATTCCAACCAGATGACCCGACGGTAGCTGCTCGCATTTCAGCCTGTCTGAGTGACATCTCTAGCTGGATGAATGACCATCACCTTCAGCTTAACCTTACGAAGACAGAACTCCTGGTGATTCCAGCTAACCCATTGCTTGATGGGAAATCAAAAAATTACTGTATTACAGTGTATGATGTAGCTGTCCATCAGTGTAAACAATGTGCAAATAATTAAACCAAAAAGTACACGATTTATAAAGTTATTGGCTTCTAAAGTAAGGAGTCGACTCTGAATCGCTGAAACAAGTCGTTATAGATTTCAAATCTTTTGCCCATCTCTACGTCACTAGGAGCACTTTGCATAATAATCTCCGCCTACCGTCTTGAGAGAAACGGAACTCTGACCTGCCCCACCCCCACACACAGATGCTCTGTTCGGTGTGAGAGCATCATGTCGAGGAGACCGTTTATTTATTTTCACTGCCAACAAATGAAGATCAGAAGAACCAATGGCTAAAAATTCATTTTCACCATAATACCAGAGCAGTACAACAAATCCCTTTTGTTGTGTTGACAACATTTCACTGATTACTGCTTTTCTAATCTCGGTGAGTACAGCGGGATTTTCAAAGCGTTTGGCCATAAAAGATGGTTCATTACCAACTTTATTTAGAGCATCTCCGAATCACAACGCGAAGTATGATTATGAAGTTATGTGTCTGTTTTCTCCGGAGCGTCTTATCAGTATGTGTGCTGTCTGCAGCCTTTGTTTGTGCTGATCGTCATGTACAAACACGTCATTAAAATGAAGTGTAACTCCGTGAATACTCAACGAAGAGACATGAGAGAGATATCTATAGAAAGCTTGACATGTCTACTTTAAAACTAAACAAGTGCTGCTAACAGATATTCTGTGATAAAGTAATCCATATGAAAACAACACGATGTCTGTTTTTCATGTCTCCCTTCGTTTTATCCATTGTGACCACGCCACCGCGGAGAAGGGTATTCCTGCACAACCGGAGGCTGCAGTTACAGGACCGCAATTCTGTGACCGCAGCTTTAGGACCCTAGTATTTTTGTGACAGCGCCACCTACTGTACTGAATCAACACTAATTAAAGATGGACGACGTGGACAGCAACCAGACGGTGAGAATCGATATTTAATTAAGTTTTATTTTATAACGTTTAAACGGTGCAAAGTTTACATAGTGAGAACTGCTACCTATGAATTAATAATTAATTCCCACCAAATTAAGAATTTGTGAGCTAGTTTAATTACTACGACGTTAATTTGTGGCTATGATTTCATAAATCCTAATTGTGTTTTAATGACGAAGTATTATAAGTGAATCTAGCCTGCACATTAATTAAACTTATCAGATGACAAGAGCATGGTTGATGTAAGGTTTGTAAGATTTACCTGCAGCTTAATGTATTAGTGTGAATACTGGCTTAATAGTCATTGTTTTACCATATTTATGTATAAAATATATTTCATAATTAAACTGCACTGACTGCCTAGTTGCAGTATGTGTTAGCCTGTTGTTTTGGCATTGTTTTGCAATGATAAATGAGGCATTTGGCAATTTTAATAGTTTGTTACAATTTGGCCTAATCTGCAGGTCTACTCCACATACAGTTATACATTGCTATCATGTGTTAGTTTCTGTCATGTTCTGCATGGCCAATATGAAGTGATTTTATGGATTCGATTAGGCTAATTGTAGGACAGATGATTAAAAAAGGCACTAGGGATATTTTCATGATCTCAAAATATTCTAACAAGTACACTCTCTGACAATCCAAAAAGGGAGATCCCTGTCCGAATTGAAGAGATGCACCACATGCTGCAAGGACTTTCACTTTTCATATATATATATATATATATATATATATATATATATATATATATATATATATATATATATATATATATATATATATATATATATAAATTCCAGTTGAATATGTTAAAAAATGTTTCTTATGTATCTCTCTCTGTCTCTCGCTCTCTCTTTCTCTAGAGTTGAAGCCTACAGCCATTCTATCCATGCAGCAACTGATGGAAAAGGGGTTCACTTTGGTGCTGTTGTGATGTTGTCACAAAAATGACATGTACAGTATTGTTCAAAATAATAGCAGTACAATGTGACTAACCAGAATAATCAAGGTTTTTCGTATATTTTTTTATTGCTACGTGGCAAACAAGTTACCAGTAGGTTCAGTAGATTCTCAGAAAACAAATGAGACCCAGCATTCATGATATGCACGCTCTTAAGGCTGTGCAATTGGGCAATTAGTTGAATTAGTTGAAAGGGGTGTGTTCAAAAAAATAGCAGTGTGGCATTCAATCACTGAGGTCATCAATTTTGTGAAGAAACAGGTGTGAATCAGGTGGCCCCTATTTAAGGATGAAGCCAACACTTGTTGAACATGCATTTGAAAGCTGAGGAAAATGGGTCGTTCAAGACATTGTTCAGAAGAACAGCGTACTTTGATTAAAAAGTTGATTAGAGAGGGCAAAACCTATAAAGAGGTGCAAAAAATGATAGGCTGTTCAGCTAAAATGATCTCCAATGCCTTAAAATGGAGAGCAAAACCAGAGAGACGTGGAAGAAAACGGAAGACAACCATCAAAATGGATAGAAGAATAACCAGAATGGCAAAGGCTCAGCCAATGATCACCTCCAGGATGATCAAAGACAGTCTGGAGTTACCTGTAAGTACTGTGACAGTTAGAAGACGTCTGTGTGAAGCTAATCTATTTTCAAGAATCCCCGCAAAGTCCCTCTGTTAAAAAAAAGGCATGTGCAGAAGAGGTTACAATTTGCCAAAGAACACATCAACTGGCCTAAAGAGAAATGGAGGAACATTTTGTGGACTGATGAGAGTAAAATTGTTCTTTTTGGGTCCAAGGGCCACAGGCAGTTTGTGAGACGACCCCCAAACTCTGAATTCAAGCCATAGTACACAGTGAAGACAGTGAAGCATGGAGGTGCAAGCATCATGATATGGGCATGTTTCTTCTACTATGGTGTTGGGCCTATTTATCGCATACCAGGGATCATGGATCAGTTTGCATATGTTAAAATACTTGAAGAGGTCATGTTGCCCTATGCTGAAGAGGACATGCCCTTGAAATGGTTGTTTCAACAAGACAATGACCCAAAACACACTAGTAAACGGGCAAAGTCTTGGTTCCAAACCAACAAAATTAATGTTATGGAGTGGCCAGCCCAATCTCCAGACCTTAATCCAATTGAGAACTTGTGGGGTGATATCAAAAATGCTGTTTCTGAAGCAAAACCAAGAAATGTGAATGAATTGTGGAATGTTGTTAAAGAATCATGGAGTGGAATAACAGCTGAGAGGTGCCACAAGTTGGTTGACTCCATGCCACACAGATGTCAAGCAGTTTTAAAAAACTGTGGTCATACAACTAAATATTAGTTTAGTGATTCACAGGATTGCTAAATCCCAGAAAAAAAAATGTTTGTACAAAATAGTTTTGAGTTTGTACAGTCAAAGGTAGACACTGCTATTTTTTTGAACACACCCCTTTCAACTAATTGCCCAATTGCACAGCCTTAAGAGCGTGCATATCATGAATGCTGGGTCTTGTTTGTTTTCTGACAATCTACTGAACCTACTGGTAACTTGTTTGCCACGTAGCAATAAAAAATATACTAAAAACCTTGATTATTCTGGTTAGTCACATTGTACTGCTATTATTTTGAACAATACTGTATATACTGTACAGACCAAGAGTTTGGACACACCTTCTCATTCAAAGAGTTTTTTTTATTTTCATGACTATGAAAATTGTAGATTCACATTGAAGGCTTCAAAACTATGAATTAACACATGTGGAATTATATACATAACAAAAAATTGTAAAACAACTGAAAATATGTCATATTCTAGGTTCTTCAAAGTAGCCACCTTTTGCTTTGATTACTGCTTTGCACACTCTTGGCATTCTCTTGATGAGCTTCAAGAGGTAGTCACCTGAAATGGTCTTCCAACAGTCTTGAAGGAGTTCCCCCGAGAGATGCTTAGCACTTGTTGGCCCTTTTGCCTTCTGTCTGCGGTCCAGCTCACCCCTAAACCATCTCGATTGGGTTCAGGTCCGGTGACAGTGGAGGCCAGGGCATCTGGCGCAGCACCCCATCGTCCTTCTTGGTCAAATAGCCCTTGATGCCTTCAGTGTGACTCTACAGTTTTCATAGTCATGAAAATAAAGAAAACTCTTTGAATGAGAAGGTGTGTCCAAACTTTTGGTCTGAACTATAACATACATATACATACATATATATATATATATATATATATATATATATATATATATATATATAAACATTCTTGAATCATTCTTGTGTCTTGTCTTGCCTCTCAACAACTTTTAAAATATTGGCAGTAATTTAGTGACTCGATACCCTGATTCAAGTCACTAAATTATACTCATCAATTATACCTGGCTGTTTGCTGTTGACGGCTGTACTGCGTTTGAGCTCTGTCACTATATTCTTTTCATTGACTATTTTTAACTTAAAAATCAATTTTATACATCATTGTTTCTGTTTATATAACGCGTGAATATATCCTCTATTGTATTCTACAACAAAAACAATCAGAGCGCCTCGCTATCACTAGTTTTATTTTGATCTCCCGGGTCCGCTATTAGCTTTTAGCCAGTTAGCATCAGCAAGCGTGTTTGCTGCTAACTGCGCTTACATTGCTAATACTCTATTCTCACACATTACCACTGCTGTACTCACTGTTACTTGCTTTAATGGCGGATGAATGTCTCCACTCTGTGCAGCTCGAGCTCGAGGCCGTGGGGAAGCAGATTCGCGACCTGGAACAGAGGCAGGCCCAGCTGAGAGAGCGGAGAGCCGCGCTGGAATCATCCCGGGCTGACGCTCACAAGTCCGGGGTAAGTATACAGCGTGCTGTTAACAGTCCCACCACGTCTACTCCGTGTGTTTCTCTGCGCAGGCCCGGCGCACCCAGGACGCGATCTTCCCAGATGTCCTTCACTGCGACGCCGGGACACCACGGACCCTGGGTGCATCCACAGCGGAGGACGCGAGCTGGGTCCCGGGCGACTACTTCTCCCCCTCCTGCCTTCGAGCTCTCCATCCAGAACCGCTTCGCTCCCCTCCGCGAGACAGGACGCGACGCTGTGATCATCGGAGACTCCATCGTCCGACACGTAAGTGCTACGTTAGCCGAAGGTAAAGTGCACACTCATTGTTTGCCTGGTGCTCGTGTTCTCGATGTTTCTGCGCAGATACCCGCGATCCTGAAGGACGGCGAGAGCCCCAGAGCGGTCGTGCTTCACGCCGGGGTTAACGACACCACGCTGCGGCAGACGGAGACGCTGAAGAGGGACTTCAGGAGCCTGATCGAGACGGTTCGCAGCACGATGCCCGCGGCGACGATCGTCGTGTCAGGACCACTGCCCATGTATCGACGAGGACACGAAAGGTTCAGTAGACTTTTTGCTTTAAATGAATGGTTGTTGTCATGGTGTAAAGAACAGAAACTGCTATTTGTTAATAACTGGAATCTTTTCTGGGAGCGTCCTAGACTGTTTCGCGCTGATGGATTACACCCCAGCAAAATCGGAGCGGAGCTTCTCTCTGACAACATCTCCAGGACACTTCGCTCCATGTGACTAGTAAGACAATTCTCAAATAACCATTATGATGAGTTTTGTTCTAACCGCTTAAATGCTAAAGGTACTTGCGCTGTAAAACCTATTAAGACTGTGTCTGTTCCCCGAATAGTGAGGTCAAAATATAAATATAATGTAGGATCTAAAAAAAATCTTATCGTAATTAAACCAGAAAAATGTAAAGTAAATGAACAAAAACAATTTTTAAAGTTTGGGCTCATAAATATTAGATCACTCGCACCAAAAGCAGTTATTGTAAATGAAATGATCACAGATAATAGTTTTGATTTACTCTGCTTGACTGAAACCTGGCTAAAACCAAATGATTATTTTGGTCTAAATGAGTCTACTCCACCAAACTACTGTTATAAGCATGAGCCCCGTCAGACTGGTCGTGGCGGGGGTGTTGCAACAATATATAGTGATATTCTCAATGTTACCCAGAAAACAGGATACAGGTTTAATTCTTTTGAAATACTTCTGCTAAATGTTACTCTGTCAGACATGCAAAAGAAATCTAATGTATCTCTTGCTCTGGCTACTGTGTATAGACCACCAGGGCCGTATACAGAATTCCTGAAAGAATTTGCAGATTTCCTCTCAGACCTTCTAGTTACAGTTGATAAGGCGCTAATCATGGGAGATTTTAATATTCACGTTGATAATGCAAATGATACATTAGGATTTGCGTTTACTGACCTAATAAACTCCTTTGGAGTCAAGCAAAATGTCACCGGGCCCACTCATCGTTTTAATCATACACTAGATTTAATTATATCGCATGGAATCGATCTTACTGCTATAGATATTGTACCTCAAAGTGATGATATTACAGACCATTTCCTTGTATCGTGCATGCTGCGTATAACTGATATTAACTATATGTCGCAGCGTTACCGTCTGGGCAGAACTATTGTTCCAGCCACAAAAGAAAGATTCGCAAATAACCTGCCTGATCTATCTCAACTGCTAATTGTACCCAAAAATACACACGAATTAGACGAAATTACTGACAACATGGGCACTATTTTCTCTAATACATTAGAAGCTGTTGCCCCAATCAAATTGAAAAAAGTTAGAGAAAAACGTACTGTACCATGGTATAACAGTAATACTCACTCTCTCAAGAAATTAACTCGTAGTCTTGAACGCAAATGGAGAAAAACTAACTTAGAAGTTTTTAGAATTGCATGGAAAAACAGTATGTCTAGCTATAGACAGGCTCTAAAAACTGCTAGGGCAGAGCATATACACAAACTCATTGAAAATAACCAAAACAATCATAGGTTTTTATTTAGCACAGTGGCTAAGTTAACAAATTACCAGATGCCACCTGATTCAAATATTCCACCAACGTTAAATAGTAATGACTTTATGAATTTCTTCACTGATAAAATAGATAACATTAGAAATACAATAGCGAATGTAGATTCTACAGCGTCTAACACTTCAGTTTCATCCATCGCGCCCAAAGATAAACTGCAGTGCTTTACAACCATAGGACAGGAAGAGCTAAATAAACTTATCACTGTATCTAAACCAACAACATGTTTATTAGATCCTGTACCCTCAAAATTACTGAAAGAGCTGTTACCTGTAGCAGAAGAAACGCTTCTCAATATCATAAACTCGTCGTTAACTTTAGGACACGTCCCAAAACCATTCAAGCTGGCGGTTATCAAGCCTCTTATTAAGAAACCAAAACTAGATCCTAGTGTACTGGCAAATTATAGGCCTATTTCAAATCTTCCATTTATGTCTAAAATTTTAGAGAAAGTTGTGTCTGCTCAATTGAGCACCTTCCTGCATAAAAATGATATGTATGAAGAATTTCAGTCAGGTTTTAGGCCCCACCATAGCACAGAAACTGCACTTGTTAAAATTACAAATGACCTGCTCCTTGCGTCAGACCAAGGCTGCATCTCATTTCTAGTCTTACTTGATCTTAGTGCTGCGTTCGACACCATAGATCATGACATACTCATAGATCGATTACAAAACTATACAGGTATTCAAGGGCAGGCTCTAAGATGGTTTAGATCCTACCTGTCCGATCGCTACCATTTTGTTTACTTAAATGGGGAGTCATCTCATTTATCATCAGTAAAATATGGAGTGCCACAAGGATCCATCCTAGGTCCCCTTCTATTTTCAATATATATGTTGCCCCTTGGTAATATTATTAGAAAATACGGAATTAGCTTCCACTGTTATGCTGATGATACTCAGCTATATATCTCAACGAGACCAGATGAAACTTCCCAATTATCTAAGCTAACAGAGTGTGTTAAAAATGTAAAAGATTGGATGACACACAATTTTCTCCAATTAAATTCGGATAAGACAGAGATACTAATTATTGGACCAAAAAACACTACACATAATCTTGTAGATTACAATCTGCAACTAGACGGATGTACTGTTACTTCCTCTACAGTCAGAAATCTGGGTGTTATATTAGACAGCAATTTGTCTTTTGAAAATCATATTTCCAATGTTACAAAAACTGCATTCTTCCATCTTAGAAACATTGCCAAGCTACGAAACATGTTATCTGTTTCTGATGCAGAAAAGCTAGTTCATGCATTCATGACCTCTAGACTGGACTATTGTAATGCACTTCTAGGTGGTTGTCCTGCTTCGTCAATAAACAAGCTACAGGTAGTCCAAAATGCAGCAGCTAGAGTCCTTATGAGGTCAAGAAAATATGATCATATTACCCCAATTTTACAGTCTCTGCACTGGCTACCTATTAAGTTCCGTATCAGTTACAAATTATCATTACTTACCTATAAGGCCCTAAATGGTTTAGCTCCAGCGTACCTAACTAGCCTTCTACCACGTTACAACCCATCACGCACCCTAAGGTCACAAAACGCTGGACTTTTGGTCGTTCCTAGGATAGCAAAGTCCACTAAAGGAGGTAGAGCTTTCTCACATTTGGCTCCCAAACTCTGGAATAGCCTTCCTGATAATGTTCGGGGTTCAGACACACTCTCTCTGTTTAAATCTAGATTAAAAACACATCTCTTTCGCCAAGCATTCGAATAATGTATCTTTTTAATTGTGAGTGTAGTTGCATCTGTTCAAAGTTGCATTTTTATTCATTAGCTTGGGTTAAACTAATTTTACTTTGTTGGATCAGCAGCTATGCTAATGATGTCTGTATTTTGTTTCTATGTTTCGCCACGGGATTTACATCCCGTGGTAACTAGGATTTACACAAGCTCCAGTCTGGATCCAGAACACCTGAGAAGAGATGATGCTGACCCTCAGAGGACCCCAGATGATGCTAACCTTGAATCAACAAACAGAACTAACAATTATTGCTAAATGTGTGACTGAATCATATAATAACTTAATTAATAATATTGATAGTTCATCGTCTAGCTGACTACGTCTTGTATTATTATTATTATTTTTTCTAAAATCCTGTCAAATGTGCACAAACTACTAGCTACTACTAAATATTGTAGAAACATAATTTTCTGTAAAGTTGCTTTGTAACGATTTATTTTGTAAAAAGCGCTATACAAATAAACTTGAATTGAATTTAATTGAATTCCAACTTTAACTTACTAATTCACCTTAAGGAAGTGAATCAATATACTGTATAATTCAAGAGACTTTTCAAGAGACAATTCAAGACTTTTAAGGTTCTTCATTTTTTAAAATTGTTTTAACATTGATATACATCAATTTTACAAAATTGATATTTCATTTATATTTTGTGTAAATTCATGTTTAAATTTAAAATTGTGACTCAAAGCACACTTAGTAATTTAACTCTGCTGCATTTTTAATCAAAAATCACATTTAAAAACATGCTACTGAGATTAATATATTGATGCTATATACAAAGTAACGTGACTGCAAACTAAACCAACAGGATACTAGAACTGCATTCCTGAAACTGCAGCCATCGCTATATTGGCCAGTACGGTAGGTGGCGCTGTCAGGAAAAACTAGGGTCCTAGAACTGTGGCCCAGATCTGCGGTCCTGAATCTGCAGCCTCCGGTTGTGCAGGAACATAGGGCTACTATTGCCCCCGCGCTGAACGCGCTATTCAGATTCAAACTGAGGCGCGCGGCTTGAATACACCCACAAAGAAGAAAAAGCAGCGAGACTGTTCAAGTTTTTTATTTTACTGTTTGCTTCGCAGTGAGAGGAATAAGACATAATTCACCCCAAACAGATGCTAACGCATAGTTTACCGTGGAGGTGTGTGCGGAACAACCAATCAAACCTGACTATGTTAGTTGACCAATCAGAACACAGTATGCTACCGAAAGGTGGGGTTTAAGGAAACTGAATCTTTTGAAAAGCTTTGTGCGAACCGTTTGGGGATCTCTGAGAACTGAGGTAATTTTAAAATTATATTTTGACAAAATGACAATGTTTTTTAACCTTGGATGGATTTAAACCTAATGTACAGGACTTATAAACAGTGATAGGAAGCTTAGAATTTTCATCTTACTGGCTCTTTAAAAAAAATAATACTTGTTTCATTTTAGTAGTAGTAGCAGGCTATGCATTCTACTGAAAAATAAACTTCAAAACCGGACTTTTATTTTGAAGAGTTGTCATAAATACCTTAATAGTGCATGTGATATGATGCTTTTGCTCAAATCAAACGGTCAAATGCTCATGACGTGACTCTCAGTGCAGTTCTGTAGATGTTCTTCATGTGTTTTCGTCCTCATTTAGTGAGATGGCAGACGCTGAAGTCACCGCAAGCGCCACATGCTCTTAACTGTGAATTCCGTTTTTATGAATGGATTCCACGGTTCCGTCTGCATTTTCTGCATCACAGAAAACATAGGGCCCTACAACAGGGCTGGACTGGGACAAAAAAAAAGGGCCCTGGCACTTTTGCTCAGACCGGCCCACCACAATCGGTCGAACATAACCAACCAGTAAACCATCCATGCGGTCCCTGTAGATATGCATATCTACTGTTCCATTCCCAAAAATCCCTACAAAGCTGAGAACTAAGTGCCATGGACCAGTGTACTCACTCTCTCTTGACTGACTCCCTGGTGATCAAAGGTGCTCTCCTCCACTGCTAACTGAACCTGGCTTGACTATACATAAGGACAGAGAGAGAGATGATTACAATTATTTGGAAGAGTTATTAAAAATACACTTAGTAAGGATCCATTTTGGTTATATAGTCCTGTATTCTTGAAGAGCAGGATTCCTAGATGGACAATGTGCTCCATGTTATAAAAGCTAGTTAATCCTTTAGAACCCAATAGAATGTGGATGTAGAATACTGCTAATTCTAAAAATAAATGTTTTTAAAAAAAAAATTTCAATGAACCAGACAGCAGAAAAACTAGTTTACAATTGCAAGTATAGTAGTGATGGGAAGTTCGGATCATTTTACCGACTCGGACTTTTGAGTCTCGTTCAGCAAATTGAACGAATCTTTTTTCGAGTCATTTCGTTCATTTTAGCAAAATGTTATTAAAATATTAAGTGCTACCTCCCCAACACATCTAGTACTTACGCAAACGTTGATCACACTACAAACAATACAAAACTAAAATGCTATAAGATACAGAAAAAAATATTCATTCTTTACCTGGGTCTTCAGTCTGTGATTAGCTCATCTCACCTCTTATCTGACAAGAAGTCTTCGGGATTAATTCATTCCTTAATCACGTGACAGACCCATACGCAAAACTACCGCAGTCTTGAGCCGGAAAGAGAATTGATTAGTTCATCTCATGAGTCTTTCGGGTCTCGGGTCGAGTTTGACACGTTCCTTAATCACGTGACAGACCCATGCGCTATTTCTGACATTTCTGTCACTGTGTTTTTGTTACGGTTTGTTGAGGATCTGTCGTTTGTTATTATTTTATAAATAAATAAAACCCTGTTATAAATAAAATTTTGATTAATTTGTCTTCTTGACTGTCTATCGGTAAATAAACACTAGGCTATATAATAATATAATAATCCAAGCTTACAATAAAAAGTATTTATAGACTAGTTTGTTCATTTTTACTCCAATTTTGAGTTTGCTGGTATAATAATTGTTTTCCTAGGCAGACTTGACATATTGGTGTAATATATGTATAAGAAGATTGCTCAAAAAAGGACATAATGACATACATTAAAAGCAAATAACATTTTGAATTTGAATTATTAATGTTAGTTTAAGACATTAAGGTTATGATAACTTCAGCTTTAACAGTTTTAACCCAGCTCAGAGTGAGGAGTTTCAGATCCTGGTGCGACTGCCAATGCAGGGGCCATGTTTTGGGAAGACTTTGATGAGAGGTTAGCAAGTTTGAGGCCTTCTGCTACCTCTTCTAAGACCTCAGATGCTATGATGGAGATGCGGGCCAACCTTGCAGAGCCACTCTGCCTGGTGGAGGAGATGTTCACCAGTATACAAAAGCCTTTCTGAAGTCACTAAGACAAGACTTTGCATTGTGGCCACATCCGTGCCATCTGAATTTTTTTTTTCTAAAACTGGGCAGATTATCTCAGATAGAAGAACTCACAATGGAGATACTTCCATTAAAAAAATAAAATAAATAAAAATAAAAATAAATAAACTATACTACCAAATTACTCACACAAAAAATTCTAATAATATGACATTCATATTATTCACTCACCATTAATATTGCATATTAATGATACTGGAAATTTATTCGAAACATGAGAAAATATACGTTGTTGAATACACAGCTGAACAAAAATATACAGCTTTCAAAATGCAAGGCGGGTTTTAATCCCCCAAACATTAGAATAGTCAGCCGAAGTTGCAATTGAATAAGTTAACTGCTAACCTAGCTACAAAAACAATGCAAAAAGCTTATGCTGTGTTATTTGACTTTAGCTGACATAATAGCGACAAAGATTATGTTGTCTTATTATAATATTCATTAATTTAGGCAACATTTAATCATCACACTATCCTCCTGCACCCACCAACACTCCCTCTCTGTTAATCATGTAGCTACCATGCTTACCGTTTCAATAACATTCTCCTGCTCACTCTTTCCATTCTTGACTTCACTATCAGACACCTGCTCCTCTGGCTGGGTGCCGCCGGCGCTGCCATGGCTAGTCACCTCCATGTGCTATGTTCCCGTTTTTGCAAAATGTCATCAGGTAATGTAGGCGTGGAAACTGAAGCTACAGCACTAAACATGTTTGGTTATTTTTGCACATATTGAGGCATCAATCTCTAGAATTATTATTATTATTATTGTTTTGTTTTTTGGCCCGCAACTTCTCCGCAACCCCGTTGCGCTTTTGTTTCCATCCTAAATCCACAGATTTCTGTCTCTGAGCCACTGACTGCATCTGACACAAGAAACAGAGGAGGAGGGGTGGAGCCTGTTAAGAGATGATTGGGCCAGCCCAGTGTCAGTATGAAAAATTAACCTATGGGCCACTGTCCCTGCTTTACAGGCCGGTCATTTGCCAATAAAAAAAAAAAAAAAAAAAAAAAATATATATATATATATATATATATATATATATATATATATATATATATATATATATATATATATATATATATATATATATATATATATATATATATATATATATATATATCATATTATATCGAATGGCCCCCAAGTGCGTCTGCCCACTGGGCATTTGCCCGGTATGCCAGATTACCAGCCCAGCCATGGCCTACAATTATACCAGTACAGTCTATATTATCACACTTTAACTGCTTCTATTCTTGAACACTCAAGTGATTATCTAGCAGGGTCTAGGAGAACTCACTTGTATCACACACACCCCGGTCACATCCTGTTCAACTCAGACAGTGGTCTAAAACATTTTATTTATTCACCAAACAGACACAAGTTTACTTAAAGAATAAACAATAAGGCAAAGATAAGTTTGAAGTTTAGTGTTTAAAAAAATGGAGTAAATGGAAAGAGCAATCTATATTATAGCTCTATAAATGAAGCATACAGACTTCATTAGAGCCACAGAAAGACAAACGTTTTGATGAAAATGCTCAATATACATTAACAATAATTCTGGGCGAATATAATGTAATTTAATGGAAAACTATGTGAATGGCACTGCAGGATTTTCTGTGTGAAGTTTCTCGCTCTGTTCAGCGTGCAGTGTCACGTGTCTAAACAAACAGCATGTCCTGTCAGTGATTTCATCCTCTAGAGGTCGCTCTCGCACTGTATAATGAAAATAGAGCCTTCTCAGCCACTTCTCAACAACCCGGAAAATCATCAGCCGTCCAGCAAAGGACGAAACACAGAAAACTATCGACATGTAGTTTTGAAGATAACCGATTGTTCCAGCAATCAGCTATCGGTGCCAATTAATCTGCAAAAACCATAATTCGGTCGACCTCTACTGTGAATATTAAAATAAAAAAAAATGCAAGAAATGTATTCTTTTCACATCATAATCAATGAGAAAAGCTAATAGGAACTGTTAAGTACATTTCCTCACTAAATGTTATTTTCAAATGAAATACATTATATTTTGATTAAAGAAAATAAAGCCTGTTTTAGGACCATAATATATTTGTGTCACTAAGCATATTTTACCCCCATAATCTTATTAGAGTAAGATTAAAATATATACATATCAAAGTATTTCTACATAATTTTTTTTTAGTCTGTGTTTTTTAACATACTGGGTGATATTAATGTATTACAGTAATCTATGAAAACTAGGGACGGGACTTTAACGCGTTAACTAAGATTAATTAATTACAGAAAAAAAAAATTCCCGCATTTTTAATAACTTATTTTTTGCACCGCAGAACGTTTCTCACCGAATGAGTTTCGGCGGACCGTTTATACTGAAGCACCAACTAGCGTTCGCATATCACCGCAGCACATCTACGAGCCTCAAGTATCATCTCAACGCAAAACATATAGCAGCTAGCGTGGACTTTACACTTTATGTTGAACTATGTATTATTTTGTTGGTGCAACAGTTTATGTTGAACTCTTTATTGTTTTGGCCAAGGTTATTGAGAGTTGGACTTAGTATGCTATGTCCTCTGAAGCAACAGAGAGATGTTTTCTAATAGTCAGTGTTTCCAATGTTATATATGTATGTATGTATGTATGTATGTATGTGTGTGTGTGTATATATATATATATATATATATATATATATATATATATATATATATATATATATATATATATATAAGCTTCCTGAATTTCTGAAATGTACTATTTCTAAATTGTTTCTAAATATGCTATTGCTACACTTCATGGCAAAAATTGCACTGGTCTGCTAGACTTGGTTGAACAAAAATAAACAATATTTTTTTGCTTAAGCTTATGTATTCAGTCATTATTCAATGGTATACTATAAATCCATGTGAAAAAAAAATTACTTCTCACTGTTCTCAGGTCAAATATTTATATGCATTACAGTATAAAACTAAATAATGCTCCCAAAATAGCCTTAATTTTCTTTACACCAAAAAAATAAATAAATAAAATAAATAAAAAAAGGTGCAATATGACCTGGACATTTCTCTTATGAGATTCAATCAGTTAAAAGAAACATACAGCTAGCAAACCAATTTTCTGGGGACTTTACAAAAACAGAACTTTGGAGGGGTGATTCCATTGGATTATTTATTTTCACTACATCTGACGGGAGCTTGCAATATGTCTCCAACACAAAAAAGCTGAGCACTGAACCATTAATATACAATATAAATCAAAACACTTGATGTACCTGGAAACACACCCTCACCAACATTTATCCTCATCAATTATGTATAATGGCTTGAACAGCATTTTCACCATTTGCCAAAATGTCTCAAAAAATATAAATATCTTGTTGGTAAAAAAATAGCAGACAAATTCCATTACATACAGAATATACATTTCTCTGTAAAATGGTTTTATGAAAAAGGCGCATTAATTAGCTGTAGTTAGGTTTAGAGGGTGGTATTTTTGGAGCAGCGTAGCTTTGGATTTAGGGTGGATGAGGTGAGAGGTGTCACAGCGCTGTCCCATCGCCCTGGTTTTTGATTTTGGACTGACTTTTGGACTGTCTTATTCAGTCTTCTTTTATCCTTGAAGGGTCTATTTCAACTTGGTCCAGTGATTCTGATTCTGTCCGGAACTTTTTTGCTGGCTTGCTGAGACCCTGGCAGTCCTGTTGGTGCTTCACCGAGCCGTTTCTGTCTGTGTTGTGAATGTCTGTTAGTTTACAGCCATTGGAGTCAAGATGATCTGTTAGTAGACTTTGTTTAGATGCTCCATTCACCGGGACAGATTCAATCTTCCCCTCGCTCACACTGCTCAAGATCTGTGTGGCATCTGCACTGGAGCTGTGACTGGTGAGTCCTAAATTGGGAACGGGAGAAATATACTATACTATATAGCTGTAACAAATGGTTCAAACACACAACATATAAAATTAATCCAACCTGATTTCAACAAAGTATCCTGAAATATGCACCAAAGCATTTCAATCTAATTGTAAAACACACACACACACACACACACACAGAAAACAAGACAAGGTACTTTACCATTGTGACTGCTATTCTCCTCTCGCTCAGACTGGCTAGTGCTGCTGCTAGAGGTGGCAGGTAGTGGTGTGGTTGCTCGACTGGAAGCAGTGCTTTCCGTCTCATCTAAAAGTCTGTCCATGTAATCCCTACACAAGAAAAATCAATGAGCACACACCTTACAATGAGAAACAAAGGACCTCAGGAAACATTACGGCCAATTGTTATACTATGTATCAAACTCTGCAGTCCTACAGCAGTACACTCGGGACATCTTTTCTGCTGTAACAAATGATAACTCATTACCTCTTTCATACTTGCAATAATAAAACTGAAAGATATGGACAATAATACAGTGATGAGTTATACAAAACTGGGCCCCTTTACCCATGCCATAAACATATGACTTCTATGCTTGTTTGTTAGCTGAACTGCATTTAGATCATTCCAGTGGCTCTCAAAATTAGTTAGATAGAGAAGAGGTTCCTTATGAGTCATTTATGACTAAATGTGACTTTAAATGTTATAAAAGTGATTTAATACTAATAAAGGCTAATAAACCTATGAACAGTATAATTTCAGTGAATTTAATAAGCTCATTATTGGTCTTCTGCTGCCAACTAGTGGTTATAATTGCAATTATTCATATAACACTGTTTAGAATGAAAAGTATGCATCATTTTACACAGTTTTTGAGAAGTTGTGGGCTTTCTTTTAGGACTTACAGATCTTTGGGTCCACAATGTAAAGAACATATTATAAAATAACTGGTTTTATAGTTGTCCAAATGCAAATGTTTTGATAATTATTGACCTAAAGAGTCTAGAGAATAATACTGCACAGATTTTATAGAGTTTGAGTTAACCCTGTGGAGTCTAAGGGTATTTTTGGGGCCTGGAGAAGTTTTGTCAAGCCCTAACATTTGTGCTTTTTTCAGTTTTTTATACACATCTAAATGGCTAAAGTCTAGTCTCAATGTAATCAGCACAAACAAACAGCTATAACAATATGTGAGCAGCATGTATGTACATTATTGTGTTTTTGAGAAAAAAAAAATGTTTGCGTGGTTAGTGAAAAACTAAAAATGTTAAAACACTTGAATAAGGCAATAAAACACATACAGAACAATGGTTCCCGGGACTTTTGAGAACTGGAGCTTGTAGCCTGAAATTTTTCTTTCTAAATTATGTGAAAATCATTTTGTTTACTCACTCACAGAAAACAATATATTTTTTGAGGACAATATAAATCTATATAATTTTATATTTGTAGTTTATTTAGAATATATTTAATTATCCCACAACATGATTTAATAATCCACTTGCGAGTGCAGTTAAACAGTTTATTAGGAACAATCAAAGCTGACTTTCAAACTGAATTTTTTGCATCATTACTCCAGTCACACAATCCTTCAGAAATCCTTTTAACAATCTTACTTGTTGTGCGCTTGCTTAGACCTTTGTTGTGATAAACAGTAAAGTGTGTTCAAACACCAGCCAAGAGAGTGTAAAGAAATACCCTTTGTGAGAAGCAGTTAAATCAGCGGGAGTTAAAAGCAGATCGTAAGTGTATTTATTTCTTGTCTCATTAGTGTTTAGCGCAGTTGTCGTTGCTAGGAAACACTTGTTTGTTTACTGTGTTGAGACGTGCTGCGTTTGGTCTCGTACTCTATCGCATACGTTGTCAGTGTTGTGCGCTTGCTTAGACCTTTGTTGTTGTACCGCGGCAGCGGTCGCGGCAGCCCTCCAGTTAAGCCCTCCTCGTGTGAAGACCGTAGTGTAAAGACCATCGACTCTACCGTGCGACTCCACTGGGCAGTGACACCGGCAGGGGATATAAGTATTTTTTTGATTACTCTTTTTCCTTTTCCTTGTTTCATTTCTGTTTCAGTTGTTTTTTGTTTATAACCAAATCTTACTATGTGTTTCCAGATCCCTACTATCATTACCACTCGTAAACCATGCAACACACAATGTAGACAGCGCAATCTTAACAACCTGCATACTTTGCCTATGTCTGCTAATACACTACTTTCTTTTCCTATTGGTCTCTGGAATTGCCAGTCTGCTGCTGCTACACCTGCAGCACTCTCCAATAATTTCTCATTTTCCCACTCTCCCCGTTGGACTGGAAGAGGTGGAGGTACCGGTCTGCTCATCTCTAATGATTGTAAATTTAATCCTTTACCATCTTTGGGTATCAACAACTCCTTTGAATTTCATTCAGTTACTGTTACCTACCCTTTTAAAATAAATTTTTTAGTTGTCTATCGACCCCCAGGACCACTGGGTAACTTTTTGGATGAATTAGATGTGTTGCTCTCAACCTTTTCTGAGGATGGTACTCCCCTATTATGCTTGGAGATTTCAAGATTCATCTAGATAAACCTCTGTTTGCCGATTTTCACACTCTGCTTGCCTCTTTTGATCTCAACCGAGTGTCAACTACTGCTACTCACAAATCAGGCAACCAACTGGACCTTATTTATACACGAAACTGCTCTACTGATCATGTTCTGGTTACTCCACTGCACACGTCGGATCACTTCCTCCTCACTCTTAACCTCAACATGATCCCTGACACATCACTTACCCCTCCACATATCATCTTTTGACGTAACCTACGCACACTTTCACCCTCCCGGCTATCTGCAATGGTTTCATCTTCACTTCCTTCCCCTAAACTGTTTGCATCTTTGGATGCTAACAGTGCCACTGATACTTTCTGCTCCACTCTTACATCTTGTTTAGACACTGTTAGCCCCTTATCTTCCAGGCCAGCCCGTAACACCCCTTCTGCCGCTTGGTTATCTGATGTTCTACGCGAACACTGTTCTAAGCTTAGAGCTTCTGAAAGGATGTGGCGCAAGTCCAAAAATACTACTGATCTTATTGTGTATCAGTCACTCCTATCTTCTTTCTCTGCTAATGTCTCCTCTGCTAAAAGGACATACTACCATAACAAAATTAACAATCATCTAACTCTCGCATGCTTTTAAAACATTTTCCTCACTTCTTTGTCCTCCTCCTCCTGCTTCATCTCTAATAGCTGACGACTTTGCAACGTTTTTCATTAATAAAATTAAACACATTAGTGCACAATTTTCCACACCACAATCAGTCAAGCTCATATCACCAGCAAACTTACATTCATTTACATCCTTCTCTTCACTCTCTGAGGCAGAAGTGTCAAAACTCATCCTTTCTAATCACCCTACAACTTGCCCACTTGATCCAATTCCATCTCATCTCCTTCAAGCCATTTCTCCTGAAGTTGTACCTGCACTCACTCACATCATCAACACTTCCCTCCACACTGGTGTTTTTCCCTCATCATTTAGACAGGCACGTATAACTCCACTACTTAAGAAACCCAACCTCAACCCATCTCTTTTAGAGAACTACAGACCAGTTTCCCTTCTTCCTTTTATTGCAAAAACACTTGAACGAGCTGTGTTCAAACAAGTCTCTACATTTCTCACACACAACAATCTCCTTGACAGCAACCAATCTGGCTTCAGAAGTGGACATTCAACTGAGACGGCCTTGCTCTCAGTTGTTGAAGCTCTAAGACTGGCAAGAGCAGAATCCAAATCTTCAGTACTCATCTTGCTTGATCTGTCCGCTGCTTTTGACACAGTTAACCACCAGATCCTCCTATCAACGCTACTGGCGAAAGGCATCTCAGGAACAACACTTCAATGGTTTGAGTCTTACCTATCAGATAGGTCCTTCAAAGTATCTTGGAGAGGTGAGGTGTCCAAGTCTCAACATCTAACTACTGGGGTGCCTCAGGGCTCAGTTCTTGGACTCAGTTCTCTTCTCTGTCTACATGGCATCATTAGGTTCTGTCATTCAAAAACATGGCTTTTCATACCACTGCTATGCTGATGACACTCAACTCTACCTCTCATTCCATCCTGATGATCCGACGGTAGCTATTCGCATCTCAGCTTGTCTAACTGACATTTCTTCCTGGATGATGGACCATCACCTTCAACTCAACCTTGCCAAGACAGAACTGCTTGTGATTCCAGCAAACCCATCGTTCCATCACAACTTCACCATCAAGTTAGGCACATCAACCATAACTCCTTCAAAAACAGCTAGAATCCTTGGAGTTATGATTGATGATCAGCTGACTTTCTCAGACCACATTGATAAAACTGTCCGATCCTGCAGATTTGCTTTATTCAACATCAAGAAGATCAAGCCCTTTCTTTTGGAACATGCTGCACAACTCCTTGTTCAAGCTCTTGTTCTGTCCAGGCTGGAATATTGCAATGCCCTCTTGGCAGGTCTTCCAGCCAATTCTATCAAACCTTTACAAATAATTCAGAACGCGGCAGCAAGATTAATTTTTAATGAGTCAAAAAGAATACACGTCACACCTCTGTTTATCAATTTGCACTGGCTTCCAATAGCTGCTCGCATAAAATTCAAGGCATTGATGTTTGCCTACAAAACTACCACTGGCTCTGCACCCATTTACCTAAATTCGTTACTTCAGACTTATGTGCCCTCTAGAAGCTTGCGTTCTGCAAGTGAACGTCGCTTGATTGTGCCATCCCAAAGAAGCACAAAGTCACTTTTACGGACTTTTAAATTAAATGAATGAACTCCCCAACTCAATCCGAGCAGCTGAGTCCTTAGCCATCTTCAAGAATCGGCTTAAAACACATCTCTTCCATCTATATTTGACCCTCTAACTTTAACACTCACTATTCTAATTCTATTCTTTAAAAAATCTAACTACCTTTCTAATCTTTTTGTATTCTATTTTCTTTTCATTTATTATGCAATTCTATATGTATGTGTGTATGTATGTGTAAAGACCTCTAACTAGCTTGCTCTATTCTTTTATTTTTTTTATTCTATCCGTTTTCTTTTTATTTATTATATTAGTTAAAATCCTATCCTACGTGTACTGTGTTAACCTAACTGAGACTTGTTATAGCACTTATATATCATTGCTCTTTTTGTTGTTTTTGATTGCTTCCACTGTCTTCATCTGTAAGTCGCTTTGGATAAAAGCGTCTGCTAAATGAATAAATGTAAATGTAATGTAAATCTTATTTTCTACAAAATAAATAAATTATATATATATATATATATATATATATATATATATATATATATATATATATATATATATATATATACACACATATTGTTATTATTATTATTATTATTATTATAAAATATTATTATAGAATTGTATATTGTTATTGAAACTTCATAATGCTGCGCTTAATTATACATTTAGTCAAGAATTATAGTTTGGAAAAAATCTTTGGAAAAAGTTTAACTAGTAAAATGTTTACACATTATGTGAAAACTAGTACAAGTATATAAATGAATAAAAAGAGACTAACTCATGTTTATGATCTCTGCTGAATAAAGTGCTTCATTCTTTTTTTCTGAGGAAACCTAAATCTCAAATCCTCAACCACATCACATCTTTTTGGGGTGAATTATGTCTTATTCCTCTCACCGCGAAGCAAACAGTAAAATAAAAAAACTTGAAGAACAGTCTGGCTGTGTTGTCTTCTGTCGTGTGGGCATACTCAAGCCGCACGCTTCAGTGAAACATTAGAATCTGAATAGGGCGTTCAACGCGGGGTCGTGGTCACATTAGAAGATAATGAAGGGAGATGTGAAAAACGGACATCGCGTTGTTTTCATATGGATTACTTTATCACAGAATATTTGTTTTCACCAGCACTTATTTAGTTTAAAAGTAGACATATCAGGCTTTCTATAGATATCGCTCTCAATACTCTTCGTTGAGTGTTCATGGAGTTACAGTTCATTTTAATGACGCATGTCTAAATGAAGATCAGCGCAGACAAAGGCTGCAGACAGCACACCTTGCGTGTTATCTTATAAGTGCATAAAGTTTTGTTGTTATTATGTCTGTATGCAGAAAAAAGTAGACCCTTTACAGATTCGATATATCGATTGATATATTGCTCTTATCTGTAAGATCAAAACTGAAAGTGTAATTTAAGTTATTTTCGGGATTATCAGGAGAAAATGCCTCACTTCAGAGAGTTAAAAACGAGGATTAGTTCACCAAAGTCTTTTTTTAATATAATGTAGATCTAGTGTTTGTGTGTATATACAGTAGGGCTGTGCAAAAAAATCGAATGCTATTTTCATGCGCATCTCATCAGTAAAGACGCTCCTGTGATTAGAAGTAAATCTCCAGCACGTGCGTTCTAGCCCAACTAGCCCAATCGCATTTCCAGGAGGTTCCCCGATAAAAATTGCTTCCCAGGGTCAAAATATACGCTTTTGGCAGGGTTGCCTTGGTAAAGTTCGCAAAAAACAACCACAGACTTGGCAACCTGTGTATTAAAATGATTTGCAAAACTACCGCCAGGTGGCGCAAAGGTACGGATTAGCGAACAATGTAATTGTAAAATGAGATACAAGGAGGAAGTAAAACAACAAAAACATTATGATATAAAATTGTAACATCTTTAAAAAACAGTAAATAAATCTAAGGTCTATATATTTATATATATATATATATATATATATATATATATATATATATATATGGATAAAAAGCTAAATTCATGGTTTAAAAAAAAATCTTCAAGTTCCATATACACAGTGAAATTAGACCGGTCCAGCATTTTGCAATAATTATTATTAATTCAGTTATTATTATTGATTTTTCCAACTGCTAACACTTTGCATTTTTGAATTATGTCTTGTGTGACCAAAAATTAAGTATTTTCTGTTTCAGCTGTTTGATCGCGCTGGTGCCTCGCGCACATTTTCATTAGAAACAGCAACCGCTAACGGTGACATTCGGCAAGGTCCACTTTGGCATATTGCTCATTATGTTAGTTTTTTTTTGTCGATACTGAAACACGCATGAACTACACAGCCTAGTTTACCTCATGAATAATAGTTAAGCTTCAAATGGGCAACATCACGAATATGGAAACATTTGGATTTCTCCCTGAGTGAGAGAATGAGAAAGCCCAACCTTACCTTAATGTTTCGCTTTAAATTATTATATATATATTTTTTTTGTTTATAGCTAAGCCTATATTATTATATACTGCAATTATATTCATCCATTTGAATTATATACGTTTAATTCTTGTTTTGTTCTGATAAATTCGTTAAATTTAAATGATTTGTTGTAAAGTTAAGGGAACTAAAAATATCATGTTGGTACATTATAACATTATTAGGCCTGCCGTTATTATTTCTAAATGTAATAAAATGCAACTTATACATTACTTTTTTTTTCTCTCTGAAATTTAATAAATTTTTTTAGAGTGTTTAAAATAAAACCATGCAGCAAACAAAAATAGGTGATTAATCCATTAAAATGCAACTTATACATGACTTATATATTTTTTCCTCTCACAAACTTAATTTATTTTTTAGCATGTTTAAAAAAAAAATATTCAACAAATGAAAATAGGCAATTAATCCCTTAAAATTTGTAACTCCAAGTTAACAGTAATTATTATATACTTATTATTATATACTTATTATATACTTAGGAACAGAGCCTGGGACAAATCTAGGCTATCCAGTTTAATATTATTTAAAAAGAAAAAAATAATAATTTCATCTGAAAATTACTTTCTGCATCACATTCACTTCACGTGCTCTGGCGCAGATCCGCCACTCACGTTGCTCAGCTGTGGACGATTTAAAAATGTTTGATATAAAGGTTGCTGCCCCATTTTATACAGGAATTGTTCATTAAAAAAAAAAAAAGAATTATATTTTTAGTTCTAATTATATTGTTAACACAAGTTCATTTAGGCTACATACACTGTGATATTTGATATTTTGATATTTAGTTTAATAGTATTTAAATGCTAAATTTAAAGTTTTAATTGCTTAAGTTATTTCTATGAATTAATAATATGTTATGTTTATTCTTGTAGAAAATAGGGGAAAAATAAGGGATGATCCAAATATTTGTTTTGCTTCACCTATTTATGTAGGCTACAATTATTTAATAAAATAAAATAAATAAATAATAATAAAATAATGTCATTAAAGAATTCCATCGGCCTGAGTAAATTTGACCATTGTAGAATTGTGTCTTTAAAGGTTATTGTTTTAAGAGGTGAAAATACTGTGAAATTACAAATGGCATGGGATTTTAGAGCATGACAACTGAAGGTCTATGCAACGTTAGCCAATAAAGCATTTTATTAAACAATGGAACTTAAAGTTGTGAACTCAAATATTATTTCAACCATAGCCTGTGAATAAATAAAATGCATACTTTTCATAATGTTTCATTATTCACAAAAGGCATAACGTTTCTGGTGTTTGGATTTGTACTTCAATATAATGAGCTCCAAGTTTAAGAATAGGTTAATAGATTAGGTTCTCTCTCTATTTAACAGCATTAGCTCAATGAAATACATTTTCCTTCAGGCAGACTGAATGTTTTCCTGCCTTGCTTAATGTTGGGCTCATGATCAATAAGTTGTATTTAGTAAAGTCCAACTCCAGACGTTGAAGCTGGTTCAGTTAGTGGAGTCCCGTGCACTGTTGAGGTGGAGCAGCTGATGGAGGATTCCGCTTGGTCTTACAGCCTTCCGCAAACACCCATGATCACAAATAACAATGAATTTCGTAAAATAATGATTAGTTATTTATTGTTTTCCGTCCCTGTACTCATGTACTGGATTTTAACGCAGCCAAATTCTCAATAAAACTGATTTTATTATTATATTTTAATGATTCTGTTGTCAGACAACAGAATGAATATGATAATGACTGAAGCGTGGTCCATTAAGACTACATAACCAGCTCTCAAAGATATTAATCTGCACTTAAATCCTATTCACGACATTGTCTAATGAAATCAAATACACATATGATTGAGACGATGGTTGAGCTGTGATTTCGGCTATACTTGCATGTAAAATAGAGTTAGAAGCAACATAATATATTTTTTTTACTGAAAGTGCTGATCCTCTCTTCGCTCGCTGAACAGAACAGAGAGAGAGGTGTGTGCGTGCACTGGGAAAGAGAGAGCTTGTGCGGCAGTACTGGAGAGTAAAGAGACCAAATAAGGTCTGTCAAAGAAAGTCGCTAGATTTGTTGCTAGTCGCTTTTTTGGGGAAAAAGTCACTAAGGGGGTCTGAAAAGTTGCTTAATCTAGAGACAAAGTCGCTAAGTTGGCAACACTGGATTTGTGTCATGTGCAGGTGTGATGGATCGCGTACAAACCAATAGGGTGTCGGAATGGTATATGTTTATACTTCTCATCCAACCACAATCAAATTCACTACATCCAGATGGCACGATTTATCTGAATAGGTTTTTTTTTTTCTTTTTTTTTTTTACTGATGACAAGCCAGAATGAAAACAAGCCGAAATGAAATAGCAGTAACGAACCTATTTTTAAAATGTAAGGAGTAGAAAGTACAGATTATTGCGTGAAAATGTAAAAATAAAAATAATTACTCCAATAAAGTATAGATACCCCAAATTTCTACTTAAGTAAGGTAACAAAGTATTTGTACTTCATTATTTGACACCTCTGGAATATCAAAATCTACTGCATCCAGCAGGACCTTTTCTTATTTAGTGACCATACTCTGGAACAACTAGCCTAGTGTTGTTCGGGAGGCAGACACATTCTGTCAGTTTACTTCTAGACCCATCTCTTTAACCTGGCATATACATAATACACTATAACATTTCTATAATTCAAAATTTAGGCTGCATTAATTAGGTCTACCAGTACAGGGAACACTTCCCATAATACCCGATGTACGACATTGTAAGAAGAATGGCATCTATGCTAATATTAGTCTCCTTCATTATTATTCTGAGGTCACCGTTGCCATACGGATCCAATCTTTATCCAGATCAGATGGTCATCTTAGCCACCCAGATGTATGCTTCCTTTGTATGCTGGTGTAACAATATGAAAAAGACAACATATACTTTGCTCTCTATTTAATTTACGATGAGTAATTCACCAGAATGGTTTTGTCCCCAAATCCTCATTCCAGGTTTGTTTTTACATGGATGATTTAAAATGTAATTGTCTCCCCTTTTTACTTTTAATCCCTATTTAACAGTGTTTACTGGTATGTTTATAAAACAGTAAAATATATTCTTTGTTGTCTTCCCAAATAACAGAAATTACTTTGAAATATTATCACTGTTCCACATAATGAACCTTAAGGCAACGTAAATGCAAAAACATTATATAGACATACAAAATCAAAAGTTTGGAAACATTATGGTTTTAAATGTTTATCCAAAATACAGTATAAAAATACAGTAAAAACAGTAATACTGTGAAATATTATTACTATTTAAAACTTTGAATTTTAAAATGTAATTTATTCCTGAGATTGTTTGAATGTATTCCTTTCAGCATCATTACTCCAGTCTTTAGTGTCACATAATCTTTCAAAGATCATTCTAATATGCTGTTTACATCAGGGGTCGGCAACCTTTTCGTTTTTTTTTTTTTTTTTTTTTTTGGTTAAACTGTGCCAACACCCCCTCCCCAATTTTTTATGCATTCTGTATTTATATGGTACATACACATTTTTAAATGATATGATAAAAAAATCTATATGCCTCTTTGATTTTCATGCTAATATTTTCTGATGATTTTCCCATATATTGTTTTTTAAACTTTTCAAAAGTTTCTTTAATAACAGATATACAGTATGACCGTACTGAACATTTACATCTCTCTCTCTCTCTTTCAAAATGGCCAAATTTGATTAAAAAAAATAAAAAATAGAGTAGCTTGCATCACTGGGTATAGCTGTCAGTCATTTAAAATTTCTATTGTAAAAAGTATCATTAAAAGTTTACTATATTAAATGATTTGCAGCTTCATCTTACCTTGCTCTCTTTAATGTTACACTGACACCTCGCACTCTGCCTCTGTGAACACTTCCCATAATACCCGATGTACGACATTGTAAGAAGAATGGCATCTATGCTAATATTAGTCTCCTTCATTATTATTCTGAGGTCACCGTTGCCATACGGATCCAATCTTTATCCAGATCAGATGGTCATCTTAGCCACCCAGATGTATGCTTCCTTTGTATGCTGGTGTAACAATATGAAAAAGACAACATATACTTTGCTCTCTATTTAATTTACGATGAGTAATTCACCAGAATGGTTTTGTCCCCAAATCCTCATTCCAGGTTTGTTTTTACATGGATGATTTAAAATGTAATTGTCTCCCCTTTTTACTTTTAATCCCTATTTAACAGTGTTTACTGGTATGTTTATAAAACAGTAAAATATATTCTTTGTTGTCTTCCCAAATAACAGAAATTACTTTGAAATATTATCACTGTTCCACATAATGAACCTTAAGGCAACGTAAATGCAAAAACATTATATAGACATACAAAATCAAAAGTTTGGAAACATTATGGTTTTAAATGTTTATCCAAAATACAGTATAAAAATACAGTAAAAACAGTAATACTGTGAAATATTATTACTATTTAAAACTTTGAATTTTAAAATGTAATTTATTCCTGAGATTGTTTGAATGTATTCCTTTCAGCATCATTACTCCAGTCTTTAGTGTCACATAATCTTTCAAAGATCATTCTAATATGCTGTTTACATCAGGGGTCGGCAACCTTTTCGTTTTTTTTTTTTTTTTTTTTTTGGTTAAACTGTGCCAACACCCCCTCCCCAATTTTTTATGCATTCTGTATTTATATGGTACATACACATTTTTAAATGATATGATAAAAAAATCTATATGCCTCTTTGATTTTCATGCTAATATTTTCTGATGATTTTCCCATATATTGTTTTTTAAACTTTTCAAAAGTTTCTTTAATAACAGATATACAGTATGACCGTACTGAACATTTACATCTCTCTCTCTCTCTTTCAAAATGGCCAAATTTGATTAAAAAAAAATAAAAAATAGAGTAGCTTGCATCACTGGGTATAGCTGTCAGTCATTTAAAATTTCTATTGTAAAAAGTATCATTAAAAGTTTACTATATTAAATGATTTGCAGCTTCATCTTACCTTGCTCTCTTTAATGTTACACTGACACCTCGCACTCTGCCTCTGTGAACAGTAATCCCCACCTAATTTGATTTGATTGTCCATCTCTGTAATTTTTTTTTTAAATTGACGAGTGCTGTTAGACCACTGATGCTTTGATCTGAATTGTCTAGTATGTGCAGCAGTCTCGTGTGCATTTGAAGACTAAGGGGCCGTTCACATATCACGCCGAAAAACGCGTGGAAAACGCTAGGCGCGCCGCTTTCTCCTCCTTTCCAAAGCGCTTGGTCAGTTGCGCCCCTGAGGCGTCTGCATTTACTAAGCAACCATGACGTGCTTTCTCTATGAAGACGCGGAAATTTCAGCAAAGGATAAATGGATTTGCAGCTCTAAAAATCGCTTGCAGTAGCTCTGCTACTAAATTTATTTAAAAATGGCAATCCATATACAACTATGATCACCTGTTCCTTCATCTTGGCTGAGCTTTCAACGTTGTTACGGGAAAGGATGAAGCTGATTGGTTAGTTCTTGTCACATGACCTGCGGTGCGCTTGCGGCATTCTGGTGTGCGTCGCGCAAAAAAGGTACCCTATTGCTCGCCTGTCAGCAAGTATCCCTCTGTATGCCACTGCATTGTTAAGTTGCCAACCCCTGGTATACAATAAAGATTAATCCTTATTATAGTTACAAAAGCTATTCAGTCAAGAACAGTGAGTGATTTGCTTGTCTTTTGTTGTTTGATTAACATTAAAAACACAGACAGAAGGTTAATAATAATAAATAAATAAAAAAAAATATATATATATATATCCTGCTGTCACTTTAATTTTTAGTGATTATTTGATTAACATTAAAAACACAGACAGAAGGTTAATAATAATAATAATAATAATAATATATATATATATATTAGGGGTGTAACGATACGCGTATTCTTATTGAACCGTTCAGGAAAAAGGCTTTCGGTTCGGTACGCGGTACGCATTATGTATACCGAACGGTTTGTTGGACTAATTAATTATATTTAAAAAAAAAGAGAGAAATATAATGATATGCGTTCAACAAGGTAGCCCAATAACCCAAACGACGTAACAGGCAACGCCCCTGACACTCCCGAAGAAGAAAAAAACACCAACTTATAGTTATATGTTTATGTTAGGCTACTCAGTCAGGCGCTCGCTCATTCAGCACGCGCTGAAGGCTCGTTGCAAAATGGCCAATGCGTTTAACAGACCAGAAATAGAAGATCCTCCAATAACCAACAGGTCTGGTGTTTGGGTGCACTTTGGATTCCCTTTAAGCTATAATGGTGATGGCAAGAGAGTGGTGGATAAAAAAACAACGGTATGTCGCATCTGCTACACCAGCGGGAATACAAAAAAAAAAAACAAAAAAAAAACACACCAGCGGGATTACTTGAAACATGTTAACTCATTTACGCCGACATCACCTTATTGTGTCAGTATCTGGGAAAAGACGAAAAAAAGGAGAAACATACACGCAACAAACTATCCCCGCAGCATTTAGACACCGGTACACCATTATAGCTTACAGGGAATCCAAAGTGCACCCAAACACCAGACCTGTTGGTTATTGGAGGATCTTCTATTTCTGGTCTGTTAAATGCATTAGACATTTTGCAACGAGCCTTCAGCGCGTGCTGAGTGAGCGAGCGCTTTAGGGGCCATTCACATATTGCACCTAAAAACGAGTGGAAAACGCTAGGCGCGTCTTTCTCCTCCTTTCCAAAGCGCTTGGGCAGAAGCGCTCATTAGGCGTCTGTCTTTGCTAAGCAACAATGACGTGCTCTCTCCATGAGACACGGAAATTTCAGCAAAGGATAAATGGATTTGCAGCTCTAAAAATCGCTTGCAGTAACTCTGCTACTAAATTTATTTCAAAATTGCAATCCATATACAACTATGATCAGCTGTTCCTTCATCTTGGCTGAGCTTTCAACGTTGTTACGGGAAAGGATGAAGCTGATTGGTTAGTTCTTGTCACATGACCCGAAGTGCGCTTGCGGCATTCTGAAAAGTTGAGATGTTTTTACATTTTGCTGTATCTAAAATGTACCAATCCGAACCGTGACATGAGTGTATCGTATTGAACCGAACCGTGAATTTTGTGAACCGTTACACCCCTTATATAAATATATATCCTGCTGTCACTTAAATTTTTATTGAATTTGACCTTTCAAGCATGACTTGAAAACTAATTCAACGTTTGTGTACATTCTGAGATGTGGGTTTGAGCACTTCAGATCTTTTTACTAGTGGTGCAACAGATCACAAAACTCACAGTTCGGATCATATTACGGATTTTAAGTCACGGATCAGATCGTTTTTCAGATCAGCAAAAAAATTTATCAAATTTACTGAAAGATTATTTTAAGTACTTCTATACCAAAGCAAAAACAACTAATCTTAAGTAATAAAGTTAGTAATAAAACAAGAACAATTAGACAAATTACAAGCACTGATGAATACAAGAAAGTTACAAATAAAGTTGTGTTATTTGATTAGCAGACGGAGTGGAGTGTAGGGGTGTGGTTTTTTGTCTGGAGCGAGGAGCTTTTTTTTTTTAAAGGTTTTTACTCACTCCAAGAGCACTCCCCCACCACTCCATCACGAGTTCAGTTCATCCCAACGACCTGTAATTTAACTGCATATTTAGCAAGAAAGTCACATGTTAAACATATTTAGCTAGCTTGATACAGATGGATCACTCAAATCAGAAAGTACGTGAAGCTATGATGACGGCAATGGATATATATATATATATAGTTCTCAAGGAATTTGTTCCTTCTAGATAGAGATAGAGATAGCTGAAAGCTTCATTTAAATAAGTACAACACTTATTCTCACGCAATCGCTCTCACAATAATGCATTCATATGCATTCATACAAATTTAGCCTTATACAGTGCAAATTCATCTGTATCCGATTTTGAATGAGCAGAAATCTGTAAGAAAAGCATCTGTCCGTAGGTAAAATAACTGACAAAAAAGTAGTCTAGGCCTACTGTTATTTTCATCTCATACACTTGCACCATAAAAAGCAGCAATTACAGGTCCTCTCCAAACAATTAGCATATTGTGATAAAAGTTCATTATTTTCCATAATGTAATGATAAAAATTAAACTTTCATATATTTTAGATTCATTGCACACCAACTGAAATATTTCAGGTCTTTTATTGTTTAAATACTGATGATTTTGGCATACAGCTCATGAAAACCCAAAATTCCTATGTCAAAAAATTATCATATCATGAAAAGGTTCTCCAAACGAGCTATTAACCTAATCATCTGAATCAACTAATTAACTCTAAACACCTGCAAAAGATTCCTGAGGCTTTTAAAAACTCCCAGCCTGGTTCATTTCTCAAAACCGCAATCATGGGTAAGACTGCCGACCTGACTCCTGTCCAGAAGGCCATCATTGACACCCTCAAGCGAGAGGGTAAGACACAGAAAGAAATTTCTGAACGAATAGGCTGTTCCCAGAGTGCTGTATCAAGGCACCTCAGTGGGAAGTCTGTGGGAAGGAAAAAGTGTGGCAAAAAACGCTGCACAACGAGAAGACCAGACCCTGGGGAAGATTGTGGAGAAGGACCGATTCCAGACCTTGGGGGACCTGCGGAAGCAGTGGACTGAGTCTGGAGTAGAAACATCCAGAGCCACCGTGCACAGGCGTGTGCAGATAATGGGCTACAGAGAAGCAGCACTGGACTGTTGCTCAGTGGTCCAAAGTACTTTTTTCAGATGAAAGCAAATTTTGCATGTCACTCGGAAATCAAGGTGCCAGAGTCTGGAGGAAGACTGGGGAGAAGGAAATGCCAAAAGGCCAAAAAGTCCAGTGTCAAGTACCCACAGTCAGTGATGGTCTGGGGTGCCATGTCAGCTGCTGGTGTTGGTCCACTGTGTTTTATCAAAGGCAGGGTCAATGCAGCTAGCTATCAGGAGATTTTGGAGCACTTCATGCTTCCATCTGCTGAAAAGCTTTATGGAGATGAAGATTTCGTTTTTCAGGACGACCTGGCACCTGCTTACAGTGCCAAAACCACTGGTAAATGGTTTACTGACCATGGTATTACTGTGCTCAATTGGCCTGCCAACTCTCCCGACCTGAACCCCATAGAGAATCTGTGGGATATTGTGAAGAGAAAGTTGAGAGATGCAAGACCTAACACTCTGGATGAGCTTAAGGCCGCTATTGAAGCATCCTGGGTCTCCATAACACATCAGCAGTGCCACAGGCTGATTGCCTCCATGCCATGCCGCCGGGTTTTCATGAGCTGTATGCCAAAATCATCAGTATTGAAACAAAAAAAGACCTGAAATATTTCAGTTGGTGTGCAATGAATCTAAAATATATGTGTCACGGTTCGCAGGTTTGCTTGCTCATTTTGTGTGTACTGCACTGATCTGATTGCCTATCAGCGCCAGCTGCGCTGACGAGCAATCAGATCAGTCGCAGGTGTGTCTCGTTTACTAGTCCTATATGTAGGGCTGTGTCAGTCAGGTTCAGTGTCAGATCGTTTGGGTTGCTGTCTGTGTTCTGATCTCTGTTCTGTGCAGTTCTGGTCACGCTCTTGGATTGCTCGGAGATCCAGCTTATATGTCTGCTTGATCTGTGGTCTGCTTATGTTTGAGGATCGTCTCAGCACATCACATTTCTGGTCTGCCCTGCTTGGAGTCTACACTACAGCTGTTGTGTTCCCTAGGACCTGCTTGGTGCCCGTTGTCTGCAAGCAATTCTGTTTGGTCTACTGACTGTTGAAATAAACCTTATTTCTACTCGCTACTGGATTCTGTCGAGTGATTCCTGACATAACGATCTGACCACGTTATGGATCCAGCGAGTGTAAACGAACTGAGAGAAGCCCTCCACAATAATAATGCACGATTTGATCGACAAGACGAACAGATCATGGCTTCTGGTCGAGCAATACAGGCCTTGGTGGGACAAGTATCGGAGTTAACCAAGCAGTTACAACATCTTAGAGTCGAGCCTGCCCACGTGCCCACTGCGCCCATTCCACCACCCGCTGTTCCCCCCACGGATCATCGCACCTACAATACGGAGCCCCGTCTGCCTCCTCCTGCTGCCTATGCTGGTGAGCCACATCTATGTCGATCATTTTTGACAAAATGCTCTTTGTTTTTTTCTCTTCAGAGCTCATCATTTCCCACTGAGGAATCTAAAGTGGCTTTTGTCATTACCCTTCTATCTGGAAGAGCGGCGCTATGGGGAACCACTGTTTGGGAACAGGGACATGACTGTTTAGTCTTTCCAGACTTTCAGCACTGAGCTCAAGAAAGTTTTTGATCGGGCAGTTGCAGGCAGGGAAGCAGCCCGAGTGTTGGCGGATTTACGTCAGGACCACAGATCGGTTACTGACTATTCCATTGAATTCCGGACACTAGCTGCAGAGTGTAAGTGGAACAGCGAGGCGCAGTGGGACATGTTTTTGCATGGGTTGGCCGACCGCATCCAAAATGAGATATACACCCTGGAGCTACCTGCAACTTTGGATGGGTTGATTGATCTAGCTATCCGAGTAGACACAAGGTTACAACGTCGAAGTCTTCTGGTGCAGCGAGGTCGAGTTCCAGATATGGAGGTCCATCTGGTCTTTCCTTCAGGTGATGTGGTTGGTGACTCGTTCAATCCGGAACCCATGCAGGTGGGCAGAGCTCGTCTCTCCAGGGAGGAGAAGGAGCGCAGAAGAGCGCAAGGACTGTGCCTATACTGTGGAGCCGTGGGTCACTTTGCGTCTAAGTGCCCGGTAAAAGCCAACACCCGTCAGTAGAACGGAGGTTACTGACGGGTGGCATATCCTGGGATGAATCCTCTCGTGAAGCGACACTCCTTCCAGTAAGACTGCAGTGGGGCTCCTCTTATCATCGATGTGAGGCTCTGGTGGACTCCGGGGCTGAGGGGAGTTTTATGGACCATGACCTGGCACTTCGTCTGGGAGTACCTATAATTCCCGTCACTCACCCCATCTCAGTTAATGCCCTGGGTGGACAACTCCTGTCATCGGTCACCCACTCCACCGGACCGGTGAGTCTGATCACGTCGGGTAACCACGTTGAGGAGATTCACTTTCTCCTTATTGACTCCGCATTGGCTCCTGTGGTGTTAGGACACCCTTGGCTCACACTGCACAACCCTCACATAAATTGGCGTCAGAACTCTGTCATGTCTTGGAGTGATAACTGTCATGCATCTTGTTTGGTGTCTGCGTGTTCTTCTGTGTCTTGTTCTGTGTTGCAGGATGAGCGGGTGGATCTGTCTAACGTGCCCGGGGAGTACCTCGACCTGAAGGAGGTGTTCAGTAAGTCCCGAGCTGCTTCTCTTCCTCCGCACCGTCCTTATGACTGTGCTATAGACTTATTGCCAGGTACGTCTCCGCCTAAGGGCAGATTATACTCTCTTTCCACTCCGGAGAGGGAGGCCATGGAGAAATATATTTCTGATTCTCTGGCAGCCAAACTCATCCGTCCTTCCTCTTCTCCTGCAGGGGCGGGATTCTTCTTTGTGGGCAAGAAGGACGGTTCCCTGCGTCCTTGTATTGATTACCGAGGGTTGAACAGCATCACGGTAAAGAATACTTATCCTTTGCCGCTGATGTCTTCAGCTTTCGAGAGGCTGCAGGGTGCTTCTTGGTTCACCAAGTTAGATCTACGTAACGCCTATCATTTGGTCCGCATCAGGAAGGGGGATGAGTGGAAAACCGCATTTAATACCCCCAGGGGGCACTTTGAATACTTGGTTATGCCTTTCGGTCTTTCCAACTCCCCCGCGGTTTTCCAGGCACTCGTTAACGATGTGCTGAGAGACATGGTTGATCAGTTCATATATGTTTACCTGGATGACATATTGATATTTTCTTCGTCTCTCCAGGAACACGTTCAGCACGTCAGACGAGTGCTTCAGAGGCTGTTGGAGAATGGACTTTTTGTCAAGGCGGAGAAATGCGCTTTTCATGCACAGTCTGTTCCTTTTTTAGGATATATCGTGTATTCTGAGGGGGTGCGCATGGATCCCGACAAGATTCAGGCAGTGGTTAATTGGCCAACTCCAGATTCCCGCAAGGCCCTGCAGAGGTTTCTGGGCTTTGCCAATTTTTACCGGCGTTTTATTCGCAACTATAGCCAACTAGCCGCGCCTCTGACAGCCTTGACCTCCACCATGACGACTTTCAGGTGGTCTAGTGCAGCTGATGTTGCATTCTCTAAACTCAAGAACTGCTTTGTTTCAGCCCCCATTCTCGTTGCTCCTGATCCCTCTCATCAGTTTGTGGTGGAGGTCGATGCGTCAGAGGTGGGGGTAGGTGCGGTTCTCTCCCAGCGCTCCTCTATGGACGGCAAGGTTCATCCGTGCGCTTATTATTCTCATCGTTTGTCTTCCGCTGAACGTAATTACGACATTGGTAATAGAGAGTTGTTGGCAGTCAAGTTAGCCTTGGAGGAATGGCGTCATTGGTTGGAGGGTTCGGGGGTACCTTTCATTGTTTGGACCGACCACAAGAACCTTGAATACATCAGATCCGCCAAACGACTTAACTCTAGGCAGGCTCGGTGGGCACTTTTTTTCGGTCGGTTCGATTTTTCCATTTCCTATCGTCCAGGTTCCAAGAACATCAAACCTGATGCTTTGTCCCGTATTTTTGACCAATCTGAACGCCCGGTTTCTCCCGAGTCCATCGTTCCACATAATTGTGTGGTTTCAATGTTGACCTGGGAGATCGAGTCGAAGGTCCGCATGGCCTTAGATGGGGTAGTGCCTCCGCCCGGATGTCCACCGGGTCGTTTATTTGTGCCAGAGAAATTGAGGTCCAACGTCATTCGGTGGGGTCATTGTTCCAAGCTGGCGTGTCATCCAGGAGTAAATCGCACCATTTTTCTCATTAAGCAACGGTTCTGGTGGCAAACTATGGCTCGTGACACTCGTCGTTTTGTATTGGCCTGCTCGGTCTGTGCTAGTTGTAAGTCTTCCACTCGCCCTCCTGCTGGGCTCCTTCAACCGTTGTCAGTTCCTTCGAGACCCTGGTCACATATTGCGCTAGATTTCGTTACAGGTCTCCCTGCCTCACAGGGTAACACAGTGGTTTTAACTGTGGTGGACAGGTTCTCGAAGGCTGCGCATTTTATCCCTCTGCCCAAATTACCATCAGCCAGAGAGACAGCAGTTGCTGTCATAGACCACGTGTTTCGTATCCATGGCCTCCCGACAGACGTGGTCTCTGACAGGGGTCCCCAGTTTATATCCAAATTTTGGAGAGAGTTTTGTCGGTTGCTGGGGGCGAATGTCAGTCTTTCTTCTGGGTTTCATCCCCAGAGCAATGGTCAGACGGAGCGGGCTAACCAAGATTTGGAACGAGGGTTACGATGTTTAGCGTCACAGAATCCGTCCTCTTGGAGTCAGCATATCTCATGGGTTGAGTATGCGCATAACTCATTACCAGTGTCGTCCACGGGCCTTTCTCCGTTTGAGTGTAGTTTAGGGTACCAGCCACCAATTTTTCCTAGTCTGGCATCTGAAGTCGCGGTCCCCTCTGCTCACGAATTCGTCCAGGGGTGCAGAGACATCTGGAGAACGGCCAGGGAGACCCTTCTCCAGGTGGGTTTGCGCACTAAGGTCCAGGCCGATCGCCACCGGTCGAAACCTCCCGTCTACGTCGCTGGTCAAAAAGTGTGGCTTTCATCTGCTGATATTCCTCTCCGCTCCGTTTGTAGAAAATTAGCTCCTAAATTCATCGGCCCGTTTACCATCACCAAAATTCTTAGTCCGGTGACGGTCCGCCTCAAACTCCCTCCGGCATACCGGAGGATTCACCCCGCCTTCCACGTATCTAAAATCAAGCCCGTTTTTCGTTCAACTATAAATCCGCCTGTCCCGGTTCCCCCACCGCCGCGAATCGTAGATGGGGAACCAGCCTATTCGGTTAATCGTATCCTGGATTCAAGGCGGAGGGGACGTGGATTCCAGTACTTGGTGGACTGGGAGGGTTACGGTCCGGAGGAGAGGAGTTGGGTACTTGCCCGGGACATATTGGATCATTCCCTTATTGATGCTTACAATCGCCAGGTAGGACCCTCTGAGAGCGTCAGGTGACGCTCCTAGGGGGTGGGGTAATGTCACGGTTCGCAGGTTTGCTTGCTCATTTTGTGTGTACTGCACTGATCTGATTGCCTATCAGCGCCAGCTGCGCTGACGAGCAATCAGATCAGTCGCAGGTGTGTCTCGTTTACTAGTCCTATATGTAGGGCTGTGTCAGTCAGGTTCAGTGTCAGATCGTTTGGGTTGCTGTCTGTGTTCTGATCTCTGTTCTGTGCAGTTCTGGTCACGCTCTTGGATTGCTCGGAGATCCAGCTTATATGTCTGCTTGATCTGTGGTCTGCTTATGTTTGAGGATCGTCTCAGCACATCACATTTCTGGTCTGCCCTGCTTGGAGTCTACACTACAGCTGTTGTGTTCCCTAGGACCTGCTTGGTGCCCGTTGTCTGCAAGCAATTCTGTTTGGTCTACTGACTGTTGAAATAAACCTTATTACTACTCGCTACTGGATTCTGTCGAGTGATTCCTGACAATATGAAAGTTTAATTTTTATCATTACATTATGGAAAATAATGAACTTTTATCACAATATGCACATTTTTTGAGAAGGACCTGTATAGCATACCTTTTAAGGATGACAACCATGTCATGAGGTAGGAAAAAACACTATTGTTCCAAAAGGTCACTTTAAAACCCTCCTGTTATTTTATTTATATGAACATATAAACAGAACTGTGCTACTTTAAACATACTGAAATACTTTAGACACGGACCGAAGCGGAGCAGTGTTTCTGATCAGTGGAGCAAGCAGTGAAGCAAGAGCAGGAAATGGTAAACCCGGAGCCGAGTAATTATGAAATGCTCAGACCGAGGATAAATTTTTGACGCTCTACTATGCTCACATAATCTGATTCTGACACACATTTTTTTCTTTCAGCTGTTCACTGAAGACATTACCGGCTATATAAAATATACTTCTGGCGTGCCGCTACAATGGCGTCGTGATGTGTGCAAACTTAGCTGTTTTTCGTGTTATTTTGTGATACTCATGTTACTTATACATATTTTTGCTCAGACAGTACAGACTCTCATTCAGTATGATCGACAAACACTACTGGATATCCGATCTAATTTAAATTTAGGTTCAGAAACAACTCCGCCTCGGAACTCCAGCTTCAGCGTCTACACACGCCCAACTGTTGCCGGCCTGCATCCTAAGACACTGTTGGAAAAGGAGGTAAGACAAACAAGCTGGAATTTTATGCAGATCACAAAAAATGAGTTTTAATCCTCCTCTCTACTATATTGTTAGCCAACATACAGTCTCTGGATAACAAACTTGACGAACTTAATGTGAGAATCACATACCAATTTGCCTCATTCTGGCTTTCTGTGAGACGTGGTTACACTCAGAAGTACAAGATACAGCCATTACACCACCAGGATTCTCTGTTTTTCGCCATGACAGATCGCTAAACTCCGGTAAGAACATAGGTGGAGGCATGTGCTTTATGATTAACACTCGCTGAGGCAATGATGTTACAGTTTTTCCACACACTGCTCCCCTGAGATCGAACTGCTCTCCATTAAAGTACGTCCCTTCTACCTCCTGTGGGAGTTAAATTCAATCATTCTCACAGTTGTTTACATCCCGCCTCACATGGACAAAACTAAAGCGTTGGACGAACTGTAAAGCACCATAAATGGATTAGAAATTGTTCATCCTAAAACTGCTTTCATCGTTGTTGGGGATTTTAACTGGGTGAATATGAGGAAAGTTCTTCCCAAATTCTACCAGCACATAAATTTCCTCACACAAGCTGACCAGACATTAGATCACTGCTATTCAACACTAAAGGACAGTTACAAACCCCTCCCCTGACCAGCATTTGGCAAAGGTGGTGACATTAGCATACTGCTGTTACCAGCTTACAGACAACACCTCAAACAGTAAAAAATCGGTTTCTAAAACGGTTCACAAATGGAGTGAAGATGCCATCTCCACAATGCAGGTTTACTTTGAATCCACAAACTGGCAGATGTTTCCAGATGCAGCAGGAGACAACAAACAGGAATACACAGGTTCTGTGATATGTTACATTAACAAATGCACAGAGGATACTGTCCTATCCATTAATGTTAAATCATTTCCAAACCAGAAACCATGGGTCAACAGTGAGGTGCGTGCCAAATTGAGAGCAAAAACTGCTTCCTTCAACTCTGGGGATCTAACTGCTTAAACGAAGTCCAGTTATGACCTTCAAAGAACCATCAAATCAGCCAAAAGAAACTTTAGGGACAGAGTGGAGTCAGAATATCATGGCTCTGACCCCCAAAGCATGTGGAGCAGTTTGCGCTATATCACTGACTCCAAAGGAAGGAAAAGCAGTGCTGGGTCTTTGTCTGCCTCCTTACCAGATGAGCTCAATACATTCTATGCTTACTTTGAGACAGGCAACACATTCCCTGCTGTGAAAATACCTGCTGACCTTGACACCTGCCCTTTGGATCTAGTAAATGGCCGGAAAGCTCCAGGTCCAGATGGCATGCAGGCGGATAATTAACTCCTTGCGGGCGGGTAATAGTGCGGATGAAAAATTTGCAATATTTGTATGTCTAAATTACCATTACACATACGCAACAATGATATGACATTTGACCCATCATGTCACCACCACTGCGACAGCGCTGCGAAAGAGACTTTTCCACAGCTGGATTTGTAATTCAAGAATGGAGAACGCAGCTTAAACCTGGGACTGTGGACGATATCCTTTTCCTGCACAGTAACCTTAAGGGAAAGTAAATGCATAGTCTGTGAGCATTTTTTCTTTTTCATTATTAGGTCTATTTGCCTAATAATGAAAGACCAAGATTGCGGCGCGAACACATCGCGAGGCTCAGCGTCTCTCCAGTTTTTGCAATTTTGCAGTTTTATTCTTGCTCATCTCGGGTCTGTTCGTACTGAACAGCTTTGCTTTAACATCATACACCCGACAGGAGCTTTTGGATATCGGTGAGGACTTTACCAGCAGTTTTATCACCAATCTTCGAATCATCCCTGAGATCGCTAGAACACCCGAGGCTTCGCACTCTACCCGGCCGGGCGGAAGTGCTCACAGGCGGCGTCGAGATCGTAAACAAAGGCGGGGGAAGTGCGGAGGTCTAAGAGCTAAGCTAAAGCTAACACCGCTCCGGCTCTCTTTACCCAGCATTTTTCTTGCTAATGTGCGGTCACTGGTGAACAAACTGGATGAGTTACGACTCCGCATCACCCACAGTAAGAGACTTCTGGACTGCAATGTCATGGTTTTCACAGAAACATGGCTACACAGCGACGTACCCAACAATGCTATTGAGCCAGCAGGACGCTACACGTGGCAGGGCATCCAGATCATCAGTGACTACAAGTCAAGCAACTCCACACCAACAGTCACGGACGTCTCCTTCCTTAACGAGCTAAATGACTTTTATGCTCGCTTCAACAGCGACAGCAAGGAGACGCCACCAAAATCTCAGCCTCTTCAGACCACCAACCTCTCAAACTCACCTCCACAGATGTCCACACTGCACTGAGCCGGATCAACGCACGCAAGGCTGCTGGCCCTGATGGCATTCCTGGACGTGTGCTTAGGGCATGTGCAGAGCAGCTTGCAGGGGTCTTCACAGACATTTTCAACATGTCCCTCATCCAAGCAACTGTGCCTACATGTTTTAAGTCCACATCCATTGTGCCAGTACCAAAACACTCCTCCCCAACGTGCCTCAATGACTATCGCCCCGTAGCACTCACACCCATCATTATGAAGTGCTTCGAGCGACTGGTCCTAGCACATCTCAAAGACTGCCTCCCACCCACACTGGACCCACACAAATTTGCCTACTGCAGAAATAGGAGCACAGAAGATGCAGTATGCACAGTGCTGCACTCTGCACTCACACACCTGGACAATAACAACACGTATGTTAGGATGTTGTTTGTTGACTTCAGTTCAGCATTTAACACCGTCATTCCCTCCAAGCTGACCACAAAACATGGAGACCTGGACATTAACACCTCCCTCTGCAACTGGATTATGGACTTTCTGACCAACAGGCCTCAGCATGTTCGGTCAGGCCACAACCACTCCACCACCATCACACTTAACACTGGCGTACCACAGGGCTGTGTGCTGAGCCCATTCCTCTACTCCCTTTACACCCACAACTGCAAGCCTGTGCATGGATCCAACTCCATCATTAAGTTTGCAGATGACACCACGGTGATTGGCCTCATCAGTGACAACGATGAGACTGCCTACAGGGAAGAGGTACAGCACCTGGCCACATGGTGCGCTGACAATAACCCGCTCCTTAACACCAATAAGACCAAGGAGCTCATTGTGGACTTCAGGAAGAAGAAAGGAAGCACGCATGACCCCATCCACATTAACAGGATGGTTGTTGAACGTGTCTCCAGCTTCAAGTTCCTGGGAACCACCATCTCGGAGGACCTGTCCTGGGCTACAAACACCTCCAGCCTCGTCAAAAAGGCTCACCAGCGCCTTTTCTTCCTCAGGACACTGAAGAAGAACCAGCTGTCTTCAACCATCCTGGTGAACTTTTACTGGTGTGCGATCGAGAGCATCCTGACCAGTTGCATCACAGTCTGGTATGGGAACTGCTCAGTGGCTGACCGCAAGGCACTGCAGAGGGTGGTGAAAACTGCCCAACGAATCACAGGGACACCACTTCCTGCTCTTGAGGACATCCAGAGGAAACGCTGTCTATGTCGAGCTCGCAGCATTCTCAAGGACTCCTCTCACCCTGACCACGAACTTTTTAACCTCCTCCCCTCCGGAAGGCGTTTCAGGAGCCTCCGGACAAGGACCACAAGATTCAGGAACAGCTTTTTCCCTAAAGCTGTCTCCTTGCTGAACTCTGCCCTCTGACACCCCTCAACACCCCCCACACCACACACATAGACTCCTCCCCCTCTTCAACACTCTGATTTATTTACTCACAACAAGCAAAAAGTAACTTGTTATTACTTGCACTACTGCCTGTTCATCCAGGAACACTGTATAATCCATTTGCACATTGAAATTTTTTTTTTCTATGCACTTTACTGTCCATTGCAATACTGTAAATTATGTTCATAGTTCTGCCTATAGTGTACATACACTTTTACATAGCCCATCTGTATAGTATGTTCATAGTACACCTATCTGTATATCGTGCTTATAGTATTTAATATCTGTAAATTATGTCCATAATACTTACCTGTATAGTTATTGTACATATTATAGACCTTTATTTTGTACTTACTGCTTATTGCACTTCTGGTTAGATGCTAACTGCATTTCGTTGCCTTGTACCTATATGTGCAGTGACAATAAAGTTGAATCTAATCTAATCTAATCTAATCTATAGTTATCAGGTTCCATAGCCTATTTAGGTGCCGATGGTAGGCTACTTGAATGGCACAAAACAAAGCGCACTTTTGTTTCATTAGCACATTAATGAAACTGTTTTGATGTTGAGAGGTGCGAGATAAAAAATAAAAGCACTTTAACTAGAATGATTTTAGCGTGTGTGATTTATCCCGGGCGCGGATTGGGTAACGGGCCGAATATTAACAGGTGTGGGTGGGTGTAGATTTAATTTTTATATTATCATATAAATATGATAATATAAATATGATCTGGTCTGAACTTTGCGGGTACGGGCGGGCACGGGTCTCCAAAAATGGACCCATGCAGGACTGTAGTTTGAGCCTCGTCACAAGCATTTCAATGCCGAGTTTTCCCCAGTGTTAACTATGCAAATGACAAATAAATGCCTCTTGACACTTGAATCTCTTGACTCTTGGCCGTGTTTGCTAGAATACTTGGCAAAACTGAAAGAAGAATCAATTCGGTGTTCACGCGGTGTCACTCGCTCTGTGTGTGCGGATGGATTAATGCACAGAAAACTGTATGCGAGTTGAAATTGCTTGAAAGTTTAAATAAGCAAGAGAACACATGCAAATGAAAAACTTTCACTCTATGCTGGTAAAATTTAACAGCTAATCTGTGAATCACATGCGTGTCGTACTGTGGGTCTTGGTCCATATGGATAATGATACGTAATGATAATAATGATATGTGTTACGCTATTAAGCGATTTGAATAGTTTGAGCTGCTTAATTGCGGTTATGCTCCCGTTATTTTTTCTCCTCTAGGTCAATAATGTCCAGGTGTTTGCTGTTAGTGGGTGGGGCAACCCACTTTAAAGAAGCCTTGTTTGACGTACCACGTCATTCTCATCTGCTCCCGCTGGCAGACGGAGCGCAGCTCCGTGGTGTCTTGCTGGGCTCGCACGGCTCAGCTTATGATCTTTGTGGAGGTTTTTTTTGTGTTGAGTTAATATTTCCGTTTCCACAAGCACGTGTTCCAGTATGGGATTGATGTTTGTGTTTATAGTTGATTTTTAGAGCGGTGGTGGTGGAGATTCTGGTGACTGGTGTTTTCATGTTATTTAGTTTAGTTAGTGCAGCAGTTAGAGGACCCGGAAGACTCACAGTAAACATTGTATTTTGTTTTTGGTCGGGAGGTAGGTAAGTTTTATCTTGTGTTGTAGTTATGTGAGATCAGGATTTTCTTTCTGTTTGTTTTGTTATTTTTACCACCACGCTCTGTTTATGTAAAAATCATTATTGCATTAAATTAAATTATTTTTGCAATGTCACTGCGTCTATGGTTTTTGTATGTTATGTTGTACCAGCTTGGTTTATTACCATGGTCACGTAACATAAATGGGGGCTCGTTTAGCCGGGTTCTGAACCATATCAGGCATTTTTGAATAAATCCGATTTTCCCTTCGTGAAAATCTTTTTCTGTGGTGGTTGCACTGTGCGCTGTAAGAGCGCATCAGCTGGTTGTGATTGCCCTTTGTTCTTTTGTGCCATAGATATTGGTGACTTTTTTTTTCTTTTCTAGTGTAAAGTATTTTTGTGCCATTTAGCAATGTTTGATTTAGATGCATTTGTTATCGCTCCTTCACAGGATATTTTGTTAACTGCTACACGTGATGACCTTGTTAGAATCGCTGGCCACTATAAACTTGAGGTGAGTGGTAGCCCTTCCAAGGCTGAGCTTCAGGATAAGCTTCTGGGAGATTTGCGAGAACTTGGAGTGTTTGGGAAAGTGTTTCCTGTTGTATCTGCATTGCCTGACCAGGGTAAGCGTCTTCCTATTGATCCACCTTCACCTAGTAAGGCAGCACTAGAATTGAAACGTTTACAGTTAAGAGAAAAGGAAATTGAGTTGGAACGTGAAAAGACTAGATTGGAAGCTGATAGACAGACAGCGCGAGAGCGAGAGAAAAGAGAACACGAATTGAGACTGAAAGATCTTGAGTTTGCGCAGGCATTGCGAATGAAAGAACTCGAGCTGAAGGCTCGTGAGGCTGGTGCTCTATTCAACGCAGATCAAGTTGACATAACCCGTAACATTCGCCTTGTTCCACCTTTTAATGAGAATGAAGTTGATAAGTTTTTTGCACATTTCGAACGTGTAGCGACAACATTTAAATGGCCCAAAGAGATTTGGACCATGACGTTACAATGCGTTTTCACTGGAAAAGCGCAGGAGGCTTATTCCTCGTTAACTCTTGAAGACGCAGCTGATTATGAAAAAGTTAAACATGCTGTTTTACGCATTTATGCTCTTGTGCCAGAGGCTTATCGACAAAAGTTTCGCAGTTATCCGAAACCTGACGCTCTCACATTTGTCGAGTATGTTAGAGAAAAAGAAATGTTATTTGATCGATGGCTTAGCTCTCAAGAAGTAAAAACTTTTCAATCTCTTCGTGATTTGATTATTCTTGAAGATTTTAAAAACGGTCTTCCTCAAACAATCGCTACTCATGTTAGTGAGCATAAGAATTTAACTCCTGCTCGTGCAGCTGTGCTTGCCGATGAGTATGTACTCACTCATAAGCGTGTTCCTAGATGTGTCCAAGATGTCTAGAGAAACCGTGCCTGTTTCTGCCCGCCCTCTAGATCGGCGTCCGTCGGTACCTAATGTTACAGCTCCAACCCTGTGCTTATTGTAAGAAACGTGGTCATGTTTTGTCTGAGTGTTATTCGCTACAGCGTAAAAATAAGGCAGCGAGTCAATCCGCTTCTTATAGATCAGAGGTGGGTTTGTGTGTTTCGAACTTGCCTGTGAGCAGGGATGACACCCATACTAACAATCATAGTTTTGCGCCTTTTATAATGGATGGCTTTGTTTCTTTGCCAGGTGAGCACTTAAAAATTCCTGTAAAAATTTTGCGTGATACTGGTGCTTCACAGAGTTTTATTTTGCAAGATGTGTTGTCTTTCAGTGATAAGACTTTTACTGGTGATAGTATTCTTGTACGTGGATTTGAAATGGGTTATGTTAGTGTCCCTCTGCATGAGATTTCTCTTATGTCTGACTTGATTACTGGCAATGTTACCGTGGGTGTACGCCCCTCCTTGCCTATTGAAAACGTAGCTGTGCTACTTGGTAACGACTTGTGTGGTGGAAAGGTCTTGCCTTGTCCCATAGTGTCTCATGTAGCTCCAAAAACCTGTACTGATGACCTGTCAATTAACTTCCCTGAGGTTTTTTCGTCTAGTGTGGTTACTCGTGCTATGGTGAGAAATGAAAAAAAGGATGAAATTGAGGATCAACTTAATCTTAGTGACACATTTATTGCTCAACCTCCACTCTTTAACGATAGTGATTTACCTTTGAATTCTGCTTCAGTATCGTTCCCTTCTGATGCTCCTAAATTTTCTATGAGTCGAGAGCAGCTTATTAAGGAACAGAAAATTGACCCATCTCTTGCTTCTTTTTGTCAGAAGCTATGTCTGAAGAAGACATTGAGCATTCGCCGCATGGCTATTTTTTACGAGATGGTGTCTTAATGCGCAAGTGGAGACCTCTTATGGCCTCAGCACAAGATGAGTGGAGAGTTTTCTTACAAATTGTTGTCCCAGTCTCCTTTCGTGATAAAGTCTTGGGTTTAGCTCATGACCATCACTTTGCGGGTCATCTTGGTGTAAATAAGACCACTGACAGAATTTTACGCCATTTTTTTTGGCCAGGTATTAAAAGAGATGTCGTGAGATATTGTAGAACATGTCACTTATGTCAGGTAATTGGCAAACCTAACCAGGTGATTCCACCTGCACCTTTACAGCCGATTCCGGTTACGTCTGAGCCTTTTGAAAACGTTATCTTAGACTGTGTTGGCCCATTGCCCCGAACAAAGTCTGGGAATCAATGGTTACTCACCATAATGTGTAGCGTGACTCGTTTTCCAGAAGCTATTCCGCTCCGTAAAATTACAGCTCCTGTCATTGTTAAGGCCCTGATGGGTTTTTTCTCTCTTTTTGGTCTTCCGAAAACCATTCAGACTGATCGCGGTAATAATTTTATGTCCCGTGTATTTGCTCAAGCTATGCGCCAGCTCGCTGTCCACCATGTTACGTCCAGCCCGTATCATCCGCAAACTCAAGGTGCACTTGAGAGCTTCCATCAGACTTTGAACAGTATGCTCAAGTGTTTTTGCCTTGATTTTCAACGTGATTGGGATGAAGGTGTACCGTTTGCTCTTTTTGCTGTGCGTGAGGTAGTACAAGAGAGTTTGGGTTTTAGCCCATCAGAACTTGTTTTCGGTCACATGGTTCGTGGGCCTATGAAGCTGTTAAAAGAGTCATGGCTAGTTGAGCCTAAGGAGTCTGTCAGTTTGTGTGATTACGTGTCCAACATGCGTAATAGGCTCAGTCGTGCATGCCAGTTGGCTGAAGAGAATTTAGGTCTCTGTAAAAAACAAATGAAGCAGAGGTTTGATCAGAAGGCTGTTTTTCGAAGTTTCAGTCCTGGTGATAAAGTTCTTGTGTTGATTCCTGTGATGGGTTCTGCTTTGCAGGCTCGTTACACTGGGCCTTATTGTGTTGAACGGCGGGTGAGTAATTTGAATTATGTCATTTCGACTCCTGATCGAAAGAGAAAGACCACACTATGTCATATTAACCGTTTGAAGTTGTATTGTGGTCGAGAAGATTCAATTTCTGAGCTCAAATCTCCTTGCTCTCCAACTGTCAGAAATAGTGAGGCCTGCGTAACGAGCCTGCCACCATCCAAGAAGTGTGACGCTGGAGTTGTTGCCTCGTTGGTAGTTGAGGCACAACCTGAAAGTGCATTTTCGTCGGTACAACCGGGTGCTGTGGTCAGTGCTTTGTTTGAAGATGAGGGTCGTATTCCATCGATGGAGGTAATTGAAGGGAGAATGAAGAATTCTGAGGTTCTTAATGATCTAGATTCATTTTTGTCTAGTTTATCCACATTGGAACGTAATGATTTAATCTCCTTGATTAAACAACATGAGAATTTGTTTCCTGATGTGCCTCGTCGAACAACGGCAATAGAACATGACATTGATGTGGGGGCCTCATTTCCAATTAAACAGCATCCTTATCGTACAAACCCACACAAAAGGTTGTTGCTTCAGAGTGAGGTAAAGTTTATGTTGGAAAATGGCATTGCAGAATCTAGTAATAGTCCATGGAGTTCGCCCTGTTTACTCATTCCAAAAAGTGATGGTTCCATGCGTTTTTGCACAGATTTTAGAAGGATGAATGCAGTTACAAAACCTGACAGCTACCCATTACCGCGTATCGATGATTGTGTTGATCGCCTGGGTTCAGCTGTATTTGTCAGTAAAATTGACCTGTTGAAGGGTTACTGGCAAGTTCCGTTGACCCCTTCGTGCTAAAGAGATTTCAGCTTTTGTCACGCCAGATCATTTTTTACAGTATACCGCCATGGCCTTTGGCCTTCGAAACGCTCCCGCCACTTTTCAAAGGCTCATCAATGGCGTGCTGGATGGTGTGCCTAACTGCGCAGCCTATCTGGATGATTTGGTGGTCTATAGTGCCACCTGGCCTTCTCATATGGCCCATCTTTCCACGGTGTTTCGTAGGTTATCGGAGGCTAATTTAACCATTAACCTGGCTAAATGTGAGTTTGGCCAGGCTACTGTAGTATATCTGGGTAAAGTGGTTGGTCGTGGGCAGGTGCGTCCTGTCCAGTCTAAAGTTGAAGCGATTTTGAATTATCCTCCTCCAACCACTCGTCGCGAACTTCGTCGCTTCCTTGGCATGGTAGGTTACTACCGGTCATTTTGCAAAAATTTCTCTGCTTTTGCCTCGCCCCTCACTGATTTGCTCAGTCCGAAAGTGACCTACAATTGGACTCCACAGAGTCAGGCTGCTTTCGAGTCTGTTAAAGCACTGCTGATTACTGGGCCTGTGTTAGCCGCTCCTGATTTTTCGTGGCCTTTTTCTATTGCGGTTGATGCGAGTGATTTAGGAGCAGGAGCTGTTCTTCTACAACAAGACAGGGATGGTCTTGAACACCCGGTCTGTTTTTTTTCGCGCAAATTTAACTGTCATCAGCGTGCTTATTCGACCATAGAGAAGGAAGCCCTTGCTCTTGTGCTTGCCTTTCAGCACTTTGAGGTCTATGTGGGAGGTGCTGCATATCCGGTTGTGGTATACACAGATCACAACCCCTTGGTTTTTCTTGATCGCATGCGTAATTCTAACCAGCGCTTAATGCGGTGGAGTTTGATACTGCAAGGTTACAACTTGGAGATCAGGCATATTCGAGGACGCGACAATGTAGTTGCAGATGCATTGTCTCGTGCTTGATTGGGATAAACTTGAAAACAAATTGTAAAAAAAAAATTGCACTAATTTTGTTTCTCGTTTAGCAGGGTTTTGGTGCCATTGCTGAATGTTAATGGGTTTGTAAATATTTATTTGTAAGTATTTATTTTTTATTGATTTCAACCCCAATTTTTTTTCTTAAGTGTGGGGGTGTTACGCTATTAAGCGATTTGAATAGTTTGAGCTGCTTAATTGTGGTTATGCTCCCGTTATTTTTTCTCCTCTAGGTCAATGATGTCCAGGTGTTTGCTGTTAGTGGGTGGGGCAACCCACTTTAAAGAAGCCTTGTTTGACGTACCACGAGGCGGGGCTCTCCTTTCATTCTCATCTGCTCCCGCTGGCAGACGGAGCGCAGCTCCGTGGTGTCTTGCTGGGCTCGCACGGCTCAGCTTATGATCTTTGTGGAGGTTTTTTTTGTGTTGAGTTAATATTTCCGTTTCCACAAGCACGTGTTCCGGTATGGGATTGATGTTTGTGTTTATAGTTGATTTTTAGAGCGGTGGTGGTGGAGATTCTGGTGACTGGTGTTTTCATGTTATTTAGTTTAGTTAGTGCAGCAGTTAGAGGACTCGGAAGACTCACGGTAAACATTGTATTTTGTTTTTGGTCGGGAGGTAGGTAAGTTTTATCTTGTGTTGTAGTTATGTGAGATCAGGATTTTCTTTCTGTTTGTTTTGTTATTTTTACCACCACGCTCTGTTTATGTAAAAATCATTATTGCATTAAATTAAATTATTTTTGCAATGTCACTGCGTCTATGGTTTTTGTATGTTATGTTGTACCAGCTTGGTTTATTACCATGGTCACGTAACAATATGATAGTGATCCGTACGGATCACTTCCTCCTCACTCTTAACCTGGTCCCTGACACATCACTTACCCCTCCACGTCATCTTTCGACGTAACCTACGCACACTTTCACCCTCCCGGCTATCTGCAATGGTTTCATCTTCACTTCCTTCCCCTAAATTGTTTGCATCTTTGGATGTAAACAGTGCTACTGATACTTTCTGCTCCACTGTTTGCCCTGTATCTTCCAGGCCAGTCCGTAACACCCCTTCTGCCCCTTGGTTATCTGATGTTCTACACGAACACCGTTCTAAGCTTAGAGCTTCTAAAAGGGTGTGGCGCAAGTCCATAAATACTACTGACCTTATTGTGTATCAGTCACTCCTATCTTCTTTCTCTGCTAATGTCTCCTCTGCTACAATTACATACTACCATAACAAAATTAACAATTCATCTAACTCTCACATGCTTTTTAAAATATTTTCCTCACTTCTTTGTCCTCCTTCTCCCCCTCCTGCTTCATCTCTAATAGCTGACGACTTTGCAACGTTTTTCATTAATAAAATTAAACACATTAGTGCACAATTTTCCACACCACAATCATTCAAGCTCATATCACCAGCAAACTTACACTCATTTACATCCTTCTCTTCACTCTCTGAGGCAGAAGTCTCAAAACTCATCCTTTCTAATCACCCTACTACTTGCCCGCTTGATCCTATTCCATCTCATCTCCTTCAAGCCATTTCTCCTGCAGCTGTACCTGCACTCACTCACATCATCAACACTTCCCTCCACACTGGTGTTTTTCCCTCATCATTTAGACAGGCACGTATAACTCCACTACTTAAGAAACCCAGCCTCAACCCATCTCTTTTAGTGAACTACAGACCAGTTTCCTTTCTTCCTTTCATTGCAAAAACACTTGAAAGAGCTGTGTTCAAACAAGTCTCCACATTTCTCACACACAACAATCTCCTTGACAGCAACCAATCTGGCTTCAGAAGTGGACATTCAACTGAGACGGCCTCGCTCTCAGTTGTTGAATCTCTAAGACTGGCAAGAGCAGAATCCAAATCTTCAGTACTTACACTCTAAAATATTTTGGGTTATTTAATCTACCCAACCGCTGGGTTATGAAATGCTTTACCCATTATAGGTTATTTATATGGAATTTGGGTTATTTTGTGCAACTCATGCATTGGGTCAAAATCCATCAACCCAACTTATATCAGTTGACCCAGCACATGGGTTGTTTGTGCTTCGAACCTCATCATCACATCATCACCAGAGTCCACACACAGAGCGCTCGATACAGCAGAGAACCTGAATGCTCATCCAGCGAGGCGAATAAATAATAAAGGTATGTGTACACTACATGTCTAATTCACTTTGTCTGTGTTAAGTTACCTATTAAAGTAGTATATTGTCGAGGCAAGTTGGTTGGTTTGGCAAACATTGTAGCTAACGTTAGCCATTATCATGGAAGCACTGCAGCTTATCCGTTTGGTCTGAATTATATTAATTAATTAACTTTAATTAAACAAGTTCATAATGCCCATGAGCATATAGTGTTCATACTAGACTAACTAGGGCCCAGGTCAGGAAGCAGGTAAGTCAATTCTCAGCATATAGAGACTCTTTCACCTAGATATCACACTATAGAGATTGTGTCTGTTCCCCGAACTAGAAAATCAAACCAAACCAAGTTAAGGTTAACAATTTAATTGAGGTTCAACAAATAAAAAACAAATGCAATATGGATAAACAAATGATAAAGCTTGGCTTATTGAATATCAGATCCATTTCTACGAAAACACTTTTTGTAAATAATATGATCACTGATTAAAATATAGATGTACTCTGTTTGACAGAAACCTGGCTAAAACCTGATGATTACAATATTTTAAATGAGTCCACCCCCCAAGATTACTGTTATAAACACGAGCCACGTCTAAAAGGCAAAGGGGGAGGAGTTGCTCCAATTTATAACAACGTTTTCAGGATTTCTCAGAGGGCAGGCTTCAAGTATAACTCGTTTGAAGTAATGGTGCTACATATAACATTATCCAGAGAAACAAATGTTAATGATAAATCCCCTGTTATGTTTGTACTGGCTACTGTATAAAGGCCACCAGGCCACCATACAGACTTTAGAGTTTGGTGATTTTACATCCGAGTTAGTTCTGGCTGCAGATAAAATTTTAATAGTTGGTGATTTTAATATCCATGTCCATAATGAAAAGATGCATTGGGATCAGCATTTATAGACATTCTGAACTCTATTGGTGTTAGACAACACATTTCAGGACCTACTCATTGTCGAAATCATACTCTAGATTCAATACTGTCACATGGAATTGATGTTGATAGTGTTGAAATTATTCAGCCAAGTGATGATATCGCAGATCATTATTTAGTTCTGTGCAAACTTCATATAGCCAAAATTGTAAATTCTACTTCTTGTTACAAGTATGGAAGAACCATCACTTCTACCACAAAAGACTGCTTTTTTTTTTTTTTTAAAGACTGTATTCATCTTCCTGATGTATACAAATTCCTTAGCATATCCAAAACCTCAGAACAACTTGATGATGTAACAGAAACTATGGACTCTCTCTTTTCTAGCACTTTAAATAGAGTTACTCCTTTACGCTTAAGGAAGGTTAAGGAAAACAGTTTGACACCATGGTATAATGAGCATACTCGCACCCTAAAGAGAGCAGCCCGAAAAATGGAGCGCAGCTGGAGGAAAACATAACTAGAGGTATTTCGTATTGCTTGGCGGGAAAGTAACATATCCTACAGAAAAGCATTAAAAACTGCTAGATCTGAAAACTTTTCTTCTCTTTTAGAAGAAAACAAACAAAACCCCAGGTATTTATTCAATGCAGTGGCTAAATTAACGAAAAATAAAGCCTCAACAAGTGTTGACATTTCCCAACACCACAGCAGTAATGACTTTATGAACTACTTTACTTCTAAAATCGATACTATTAGAGATAAAATTGCAACCATTCAGCCGTCAGCTACAGTATCACATCAGACAGTGCACTATAGACCCCTGAGAAACAGTTCCACTCATTCTCTACTATAGGAGAGGAAGAATTGTATAAACTTGTTAAATCATCTAAACCAACATGTATGTTAGACCCTATACCATCTAAGCTCCTAAAAGAGGTGGTTCCAGAAGTCATAGATCCTCTTCTGACTATTATTAATTCCTCATTGTCATTAGGATATGTCCCCAAAACCTTCAAACTGGCTGTTATTAAGCCTCTCATCAAAAAACCACAACTTGACCCCAAATAACTAGTTAATTAGAGACCAATCTCGAATCTCCCTTTTCTGTCCAAGATACTGGAAAAGGTGGTATCCTCACAATTATATTCCTTCTTAGAGAAAAATGGTATATGTGAGGATTTCCAGTCAGGATTTAGACCGTATCATAGTCCTGATACTGCTCTCCTTAGAGTTACAAATGATCTGCTCTTATCATCTGATCGTGGGTGTATCTCTCTATTAGTTTTATTGGATCTTAGTGCTGACCATAGTAGTATGACCATATTAGCCCGGTCCTGTCATCGCTGCACTGGCTCCCTATCAAACATCGTATATATTTTAAAATATTGCTTATTACTTATAAAGCCCTGAATGGTTTAGCACCTCAGTATTTGAATGAGCTCCTTTTATATTATACTCCTCTACCTCTGCTACGTTCTCAAAACTCAGGCAATTTGATAATTCCTATTACCTAGAATAGCAAAATCAACTGCGGCAGCAGATCCTTTTCCTATTTGGCGCCTAAACTCTGGAATAACCTACCTAACATTGTTCGGGAGGCAGACACACTTTTGCAGTTTAAATCTAGATTAAAGACCCATCTCTTTAACCTGGCATAAACATAACATACTAATATGCTTTTAATATCCAAATCCGTTAAAGGATTTTTAGGCATTAATTAGGTAAACCGGAACCGGAAACACTTCACATAACACCCAATATGTACTTGCTAAATCATTAGAAGAATGGCATCTACGTTAATATTTGTCTGTTTCTCTCTTGTTCCGAGGTCACCATGGCCACCAGATCCAGTCTGTGTCCAGATCAGAGGATCACTGCAGTCACCCGGATCCAGTACGTATCCAGACTAGACGGTGGATCAGCACCTAGAAAGGACCTCTACTGCCCTGAAAGACAGCGGAGACCAGGACAACTAGAGCCCCAGATACAGATCCCCTTTAAAGACCTTGTCTCAGAGGACCACCAGGACAAGAGCACAGGAAACAGATGATTCTTCTGCACAATCTGACTTTGCTGCAGCCTGGAATTGAACTACTGGTTTCGTCTGGTCAGAGGAGAACTGGCCCCCCAACTGAGCCTGGCTTCTCCCAAGGTTTTTTCTCCATTCTGTCACCGATGGAGTTTCGGTTCCTTGCCGCTGTCGCCTCTGGCTTGCTTAGTTGGGATCACTTCATCTACATCGATATCGTTGACTTGATTGCAAATAAATGCACATACACTATTTAACTGAACAGAGATGACATAACTGAATTCAATGATGAACTGCCTTTAAGGATGAACAAATATAATCACATTAAAAATAACTTTCAAATTTGGTAATACTTAAAGCATTGCTTGGAAAAGTTGTGTGAAGCATTTAAAATCACTTGAAAACATTAGACCATTTCTGCCACAAGTTGCCCCTTTTCCTGGTGTCCACATCAGTGGCGTTTGTTCTGATATCAGCTTTAACAGAATTCTTAGCTAAATTTGAATGATTCCCTCAAGACTTCACAGAGATGTTATTGATTCTGTGGTAAATTTGACTGCTTTCTTCACTTTATCTCCAAGCACTGTTAAACAGCAGATAAACGGTCCACGCAGCCCTACTAGCGCGGATTCGTTCTGCTTTCAGTTTGTTTATCCAATGTAGCTTTCTTTGAATGAATGCGTGTTGTGATGACATCACAGAATGCTTCTAAGCCCAGATTCTGCAGAAATTGTGTGGAAAATATGAAAATTTGCGATCTATTGTGAAAATTAGATCGAAAACTTGCAATTCCCCATGTTTTAATTACTGAATGGAAGCAAGCTTGCGTACATGTTTGGCAGCAAGCAAGCCAGGTACCCAGTTTGTTTCAGCGCATGGGGCTAACGAACCCCTCACATGCTATCGCTCAGGTCCTACTCTCAACATATAAATAAATCCATGCAAATTTTAGAATTTTAGAAAAACTAGGCTCGAAATTTTAATAGCTCGCCAGGTGATGTTTATAACTTTTTAATATTTTTTTGTGCCCTTAATTTTGGCTTATTTCATTTACTACCTTTTACAACCCCACGGACACCCTGTTAATCTTAGGTATTCCAATATTTAATAACACATCTAAAGTTGCAACTGTATTATTTAATAAGCTAACAAGAACTAAGACTTGTATTTTTTTTTAACAAAGATGAATAACTTCTGCAGCAAATGTAGCTATTGCTCATTGTGAAAGTTAATGGTTAACTAATGAGGTCTTATTGTAAAGTGATACCAATGGGTCTTTATAGTTCTTTTGCACTTTAATCTGTGTAAAACTTTTAACTTTATATATTCTGTACTGCTTTATTGTATTTAAATGTTCATTTATTTTTGTTATTAGAAAAAAAGTTATATAACCTGTTATACCGTATTATGACCACTTTTTTAAACTAAATTTCAATACCGCGTTAGTACCATATACCGTGATAAAAGCATGAGCAATTAACCCTCTGAAGTTGATTAACGCGTATACGCATTATGAGGCATTTTCTCTTGATAACCCCAAAAAGAACTTAAATTACCCTTTCAGTTTTGATCGTACAGATAAGAGCAATACATCAAATTATTCTGTAAAGGGTCTACTTTTTTTGTATACAGACATAAGAAAACGTTGTGCACTTATAAAATAAAGATAACAAACAAGGTGTGCTGTCTGCAGCCTTTGTCTGCCCTTCATTTACAAACGTGTCATTAAAATGAGCTGTAACAACAAAGAGACATGAGAGATATATTTATAGAAGGCTTGACATGTGTACTTATAAACTAAACAAGTGTTGCTGAAAACAAATATTCTGTAATAAAGTAATCCATATGAAAACAACGCAATGTCTGTTTTTCACGTCTCACTTCATTATCTTTTAATGCGACCACGCCCCCGCGCTGAACGCTCTAAGACAACGCAGCAAGATTGTTCTTCATGTTTTTTCTTTTTTTTTACTGTTTGCTTCGCGATGAGAGGAAGAAGACATAATTCACCCCAAAAAGATGTGATGTGGTTGAGGATTTGAGATTTGGATTTTATCAGAAAAAAGAATGAAACACTTTATTCAGCAGAGATCATAAACATGAGTTAGTCTCTTTTTATTAATTTATATACTTGTACTAGTTTTAACATAATGTGTAACCATTTTACTAGTTACACATTTTCCAAAGACTTTTCCAAACTATAATTCCTGACTAAATGTATAATCATGTGAAATATAAAGAAGTTTCAATAACAATATACAATACTATACCATTCAAAAGCTTGAGGTAAATAATATAAATATAACGAATAAATGTAAATGTAACGTAACAAACAATGCTGTTCTTCAATTAATCCCCCCTAAAAAAATCTGAAAAAATATTCAGCTCTTTTCAACAACAACAACAATAATAATAACAACAACAACAATAATAATAACAATATATATATATTTTTTTTTATTTTTTTTTTATTTTTTTGTAGAAAATGAGATTGTTAAAAGGATTTCTGAAGGATTGTGTGACTGGAGTAATGATGCAAGAAATTCGGTTTGAAAGTCAGCTTTGATTGTTCCTAATAAACTGTTTAACTGCACTCCCAAGTGGATATTAAATTATGTTGTGGGATAATTAAATATATTCTAAATAAACTACTAACATAAAATTATATACATTTATTTTGTCCTCACATTCTTTCTTGTAACTCCTCCCTCTCAGTGACAAACCTGACTGAAAGGCTCATTATGCAGCTCATTATGCAGGCCTTTGTCTTCTCATTCATGTTAGTTGACGCCTACTCGCATATGACTTTTTTACCAACAAAAAGTGTCTTAGAAAATGTAAATCTATATATTGTTTTCTGAAAGTGAGTATGAAAGATGATTTTCACATAATTTAGAAAATAAAATTCTAGGCTACAAGTTTCAGTTCTCAGAAGTCCCGGGAACCAATGTACCAATGTGTTTTTAGTTTTTCACTAACCACGCATAACATTTTTTTTTTCTCAAAAACACAAATCATGTACATACATGCTGCTCACATATTATAATAGCCCAGTATGTGCTGATTACAGTGAGATTAGACTTTAGCTATTTACATTCTTCTAAGAAACTGAAAAAATCACAAATGTCAGGGCATGACAAAACTTCTCCAGGCCCCAAAAATACCCTTACTCCAGAGGGTTAATCGCAACAGGAAAATTTGATACCGACATTTCCCTACTTGCAAATGAATGTCCCTTTACAGTTTAGATTTTGCTACATGATCTAATGCATTAATAATGTATGAAAGTGTTTTCTGTGGCCATGAAAATATCCTTTCCTAGAGTTGACATGAATGTACACAATGTTCGCTGGATGAACAGATTAGTTGAGGGCAATTTAATTATGCTACAGTTACTACTGGCAGCTGATATAAATAATAATTTTTAATCATAATTTATTGTAATTAATTATATTAATTTCCCTTTTGAGCTAATTTACTAAACCAACAAACTTCACTTGTTTGCAAGCTTCACACACACTCGCTAGGCCTTTCTCTCTCTCTCGGTCTCCTTAATTTATTCAAATTTATTACAATAAATAACACATTGGCCCTACTTATTTCACTAAAGAATTCTACCTCTAAAGAGCTGTAGATAAAATAGCTTAACAAATGATTTTTTTATTATTTATTAGTTTATTACTATTATTTATTAGTTTATTTTGCGCTGCAAAACATCCATGACAGCCATTGTCTATGCTGGCAAATAATGGACACTTGATGTGAATTATATAAATTTGAATAGCACAGCCATTCAAAACCTGAAGGTCTATCATGTACATTGCAAAGCAATAACTGCAGACAATTCTTTTAGGCAGGATTTAAACACAGCCAAGTAACAAAAGTGTGATCACTGTTTATAAAACATTTTTGTAGGCTAGATATATAAATCACAAAAGTGGATGACCAAAATGCTATGTAATAATAATTTTTGAAATTCAAAACCCAATAACGTCTCCAGTTACTGACGTAACCTTGGGTACCTAAGAAGTGTCTAGCCTACTAAAATGTTCATAAAACAATGATCACGCTTCTTTAGTTACTTTAACCCAAGGAAAAGGTTTTAGCAAAGATACTTACGTTACTCCTGGGTGAAGGTTGTATTTCCTTTTTCCAAGCCTAGTTTGTTGCGCAAAGAAATCATACCGCTCTGACTTTTTCCACATGTAATAAAAAGCCACACAATCTCCGACAGACCTTGTTCTGACCTGAAATTGATTAAGGAAATGACAATAATAAAAAAAAAAAAAAAAAAAAAAACATTATTTAGTTTTGAAATGCCACATCAAGTAGTCAAGTACTCTGTTAGATATACTTATCTAACAGAGAAAACTGCTTGGCACATTATTGAACCCCACAGCTTATTAAAATTTTTTAGTGATTACATCTGTAAATGTTAAAATGTTAATACAAGAAAGGGCAGATATGGATTGACATTCATTTCAAGACTTTCTTCAAATTAACTGATCTACCTACTGCATTAAACCTATTGTTCCAACCAGATTAAAAATATCCAACCAGATTCAACCCATTTAGAATTATGAGTTAAAGGATTGGCTCCATTCTAATTTTCTTAGTCTGAACTTGATTAAAACAGAAATATTAAAAATTTCTCTGGATTACCAGCTCACTCCTTCATTCATTCGTCTGCATTACGTTCAAAATTCTACTGCCAGATTATTAAATGCCACAAAAAAATCTGTTTACATCACCCCTATTCTAATTAATCTTCACTGGTTGCCTGTCTCTATTCGTGTGCAATACAAAATTCTTTTGCTCACCTTTAAGACTCTCAAAGGTCTTGCTCCCTCCTATCTTTCTGACCTACTCTTTCCTAATATACCTTCTTGCGCACTCCAGGCTTACAATTGCAAACTTCTTTGTGTACCTAGGCTCCGCATTTCTTCAATGGGCGGCAGGTCCTTTTATGTTACTGCACCCAAACTTTGGAATTCACTTCTCCTTACACTCAGAACAGTCACCACCTCTTTCAGTCAATTCAAATCAAAGCTTAAAACCTATTTGTTTATATCAACACTACCACTAATTTACATTGTGTATGTGTCCATTTTGTTTTACTATTTCTACTACATAATCTGTGTTATATGCAACTGCATTATTTTTAACTGCTTTGGACAAATGTCCAATGCAATTGTTTCTTTGTAATCAATATTTGTTGCTTTGGTATACCTTTTACAACATCCTTAAGCTTAGGAAAGGTGCGATATAAATTAAACATTACAATATTATTATTATTATTATTGTGATGAATGCCATAAAATGAGCACTACCTTGCTGGCCTGGATAAAATGGAAGTCTTTTCCGTAAGCCTTTAAACCTTGTTCAAAATTTCTACATTCTTCTTCCGTCCAGACAGATAGTTCCTCTGTATAAAAAAAATAATAAAAAAATGTGACTTCAGTCGATGGAAAAATCCATTTAATTGCAGTTTTTTTTAGGACCATATACATATACATATATATATATATATATATATATATATATATATATATATATATATATATATATATATATATATATATTTGGGATGCATGATAAAAATTGCCCGATAATTAATGCGCATCTTGTTAGCAACGCCAGTTCAGTTATCAGCTGTAAATCTTTACTCGTGCATGATTTCATGTGGAGCAGCATTTAAACAAAGCCTTTATTAACTGACAAGCTGTGCCATACCACGGTCATATTTTGCATATGTTTTGCTTAAAAGTACCATGCGCAAATTAGCAGCAATTCTGCGTCAATTGCTTGAATGCTACAACTAAATATAAAACTAAATTGTATTTACAAAACAAAACAAAAATTGCCATGCTATCGGGCAGGCTATGCCTAATATAAAATATAAAATAACTTACATAAAAGTTTAAATAAGTAAACATGTATAATATATAACCAAATAAGTAAGAAATGTATAATGTATAAAATGGATAATAAAGCTTGGAGGAACAGAATACACCTTGATGCAAAAAAAATTAAAAATAAATTTAAGTTTAAATTAAGTAAAAATCGGCAAACACTGTGGAACCCATTGAACGCTGAATGTTCTGCTGCATTTGAGCAACCACGTTCAATTTTTAATTCTAGTGTCTGTTATTTTAATGAACTAAATGATTTGTATTACTATAAAAAATCTAAACAATGGTGGGGGTCGATGGGCAAGTGATGTAACCAGTATTGCAGCTTAACAAAGGTATCATCGTCAACACCGTCTATTGTGGCAAGCCTAGTCGAGAACCGTTTATCCATTCAACTTCACATGTGGCGGATGTGTTGCTATGAACCCAAGGGAGTGCAGTGTTGCTTTTTGGTGCAATATGTACATGCAACACGTTCAGAATTAATAAACTTTTAATAAACTACAGAACAGAGCAAGCCGGCAGGGCTTATGTAGCCTATGCTCAAGTTATTATAGTTATTATGACAAGTTATTATTAGGCTAATGTACATTTTACAGCAAAAAAAAGTATCATGTGTAAAAATAATGATTAACATGGCAGATAAAAGCAGCTGCTTTTTTTTTACACCAACAATATACTATAGGCGTACTAACAGAACTCGAGCAATTTTTCAAACTGGATCAAAGGGCAATTTGTGTGTATTTCAATATTATTTCTAAAGGTTAATTTTTCTCAAACAAACACTGTTTGTGGTGCATGAATAAATAACATTTATAAAATGAATCATATTTCATGAATGCATATGTCATAAATTTATAAATTATAATTGTGATTACCGATCATGACTGTTGTCATTTGAGAAAATTCTGAATTATTGCATCATATTGTATCTCATATAGTTTCCTGATTTATTATCATATAAATGAACATACTGTCAACTTAATGAAAAGTGGTAAAACTTAAATACTTTTCTTGAAAACTAAATCAGTGAAATTCCTTATATTAATTCCAAATTATACTCATGTTTTGCTTTTAAAACAACAAAAAAGACTTTGACGAACAGAGGTCGTGTAGGTGCACTTATTCAAAAAAAACACATCCATGCTTCAATTTATTAAAGTTGGCCACTGAGAATGACTGCTGGCATAAGTGACCTTGGACAACAAAACCAGTCTTAAGTGTAAATTTTTCAAAATTGAGATTTATAGATCCTCTGAAAGCTGAATGAATAAGCCCTCCATTGATGTATGGATTTGTTAAGATACCAAGATACCAGATTTCATCAATACTACAATATTTTGCCTAGATACAACCATTTGAAAATCTGGAATCTGAGGGTGCAAAAAAATTGTGTATTTATATACATATATATAATACTGAGAATGTCTGAAATCATTGGTTACCCATAAGTCAATCGCATAACGTTTGGTCATGACGTGTGTCATGCGCCATCTCAGCCGCCTCTATTATGCCGCATTCCAGGCAACCCGTAACCCATGTTTTTCCAACCTTCTATCCATAAAAGTGCACTAGAACAGCAGTCAAACCCATGACTTTCCACCCATGAACTCCTAGATCAATGTACTCCTAGTTCCAAGCTCTGACATCACATAGCCCGTGAAACAACAATGGCCGCCCCTACGGATAATATTGTCTACGGATTCAGTATTCATGCAAGTGGTACATGTTGAAACAAATATTTAAGGACAATATAACTTAAAAATTAAAATAAAATTAATAATTAGCTACAATTCCTTGCGCTCAGAAATTTTGGCGTGACTTGCCTGGAACACTACAAAATCGTGAGTCGTGGTTTGAAGTCATGACTTACGGGCTCAAAAACCTGCCTGGAACACAGCATAACTTCCACTGTAAACACAGGAATGCTGCAAGAAAAAAAAAAAAAAAACATTGAGTGAGTTTCACTGCCTGTTTAACCTGCATGAGAGCAACCCAGGGGGACACAATCACAATTATCACCCTGCCGAACTTTGGCCTCCCCAGTTTTTCGCTGATGATTAGTAACAGTTGATAAATTAAACTTTTCCCAAAACCTGTTGTGATTAGGGCCACAACATCACCTAAACTCATGTCATGTCATCCTAAACTACAATCTTACATTCGGTGCTTAGCGTCTACGTCACAGCTCTCAGCTCGCCCTCTATTACTTGATTGGCCAGCTGTTTTGAGATCGGAGGATAACTTGGAGATAGTTGCTATCTCAGACTGAGTACAGGCTAAAAAATATACGCCAGCGACTAAACAATGGTTTTGTGGTTCAGGGTCATATATTTGCAGAGAAAACAGTGCAAACAATGTGAAGGAACACTGACTAGTGTATCACTAAACTCCAACTTATTGTTGGAGTTATTGCTTGCTTTATTCAAACTGATTTTCTTTTCATGAAGTTTTGACCTAAAGAATGAAATCTATATCATACACTCCTATGGGGCACTCAAGGCTCATAGAGGAGTAACACAGAGCGATAGCTTCAACTAGCCAATGCGAGATGTGCTGCTTTGAGACTGAAGACCCCTTGGTGCGGCCACCAAAGCAGACAAAAAGCTGGTCAGATTGCCGGAAAGACTGTGACCGCTCAATGTCCATCCTCAAAGCCCTCACTGGGCAGAGTGAATGCAGCTCTCGTTCACCTGACAAAGGAGGCAGAGCTGAGAGAGAAATTACCTGTGCTGGGGTCAAGAGCACTTTAGGGACGTAGCCATGCCTGGGTTTTAAAATTACCTTCAAGTCATCGGGCCCAAACTCAAGGGATGCAGGGATCCATTTATAAATTGGATCAAAATTCTGTATACATCACCTTCAGCCACTGTCATCACCTATGGACTAACATCACGTATCTTCACACTACAACGGGGGACTAGACAAGGATGCCCACTCTCTCCTTCATTATTTACCATTTTCATTGAGCCATTAGAAGCAGCCATTCGATAAAACAGCTACATTAAAAGGAATTCAAACACTAAACATGCACCACAAAATTTATCTTTACGCTGATGATATATTACTATATGTACAAGACCTCCCATCATCATTACAAGAAACAATTAAACTCATTGATTCATTCTCAAATATCTCTGAATACTCCATCAACTGGAGTAAATCGGCCATGCTTTCATTACACTCCAACAGCATGGATGTGACATCCCAAACACCACCTATTCCTTTGTGCACCAACTATATCACATACGTAAGCATTAATGTTTCCCCCAGGCTGTCTGAGCTTTTTGGACTTAACTTCTCTCCATTACTTAAAACAATAAATGATGACCTTCATCGCTGGATGAATTTACCACTATCCATTATGGGCAGAATATCAGTAATTAAAATGACTATACTCCCTAAATTAAACTATTTATTTACAATGATTCCAGCACTACCCACCCTCACCTGGTTTAAATTGCTAGATTCAATCATCACTAAATTCTACTGGAAAAATAAGACCCCAAGAATTAAATTATTTACACTACAGAAACCAAAAACACAAGGAGGACTTGAAGCTCCACATTTATACCACTTTTATTTGGCCAATCAGCTCCAAAATATATACAAATGGTTTCATCCTAACCCATCAGAAAGCACATGGCTAGATGTGGAACAGTCAGTTTGTAAGGACATTAACATTTCACAATCAAAAAGCATAACTGTTTTAAAACCCCAACAATAGCCGCAGCTCTGACAGCTTGGTGGAAATTTCATCAAATCACAAACACATCTCTTGCACCATCTGAATACACCCCGATTTGGAATAACCCAGATTTCATAGTTAAAAAGAAGCCACTCAACTTGCGCACATGGGTAGATAAGGGCATCACACAACTTCAACACATCCTCCTTAATAATAACTTGGCACCATTTTCCCACTTGGTCCAGAAAAACGGCATTGGGAGTAATTGTTTTTTGGAATACTTACAAATCAAATCATCTATTCAATCAAAAATTGACACTTAGACAATTAATCTAGACCTTCCCCCTCCAATCTCAGAGCTAATTAATATTACCTCCCCAAAAAAAAAACTACTCTCCAAAATATATAAAATAATATCCAAATCAGACAATACATTAAGCTTACCCGGTGCTAAATGGGAATCGGATTTATCCATTGCTCCCAATGCCGCTTTCTGGACACAAATCTGTAAAAATATCTACTTCATGACAAAAAACGCCAACTTACAACTTATACAGTATAAAGTACTTCATAGATCTCACCTTACTGGGCAGAAATTATTTAAAATGGGTTTTACTGCAGAAACATGCTCACATTGCACACAAAACACTCCAGACACCTATGTACACGCTATTTGGGATTGCACTTCAGTTAAAAAATTCTGGGAAAATGTTACTAACTCACTATCCAAATTTATGGGATGTCACATCCCGCTGTCCCCCTCCCTTTGTATATTAGGTGACATATCCATAATCAATTTAAACGGTACAAACAGTCAATTACTCCTAGTAGCTCTAACTATCGCCAAGAAAACTATCCTCATGAACTGGAAATCAAGGAACACCATACACATTACAACTTGGAAAAATGTATTAATAGAGTACATCTCCATGGAAAACTTGTCTACCTCCACTCAAAATAGTACACTAGAACTACACCCTTCTTGGTTATCTCTCCTTAACTCCTAACAGTCATGAATCCACTGACCTTCTTTGTCTTGAGCCATCTTCAACTATACACCATCAATCAATGCTCATACATGATTGGGGGGAGCAAGGTCAGGAAGAGGTAACAACACCAACTATTATATATATATATATATATATATATATATATATATATATATATATATATATATATATATATATATATATATATATATATGTGTGTATGTATGTATGTATATATATATATATATATATATATATATATATATATATATATATATATATATATATATATATATATATATATATATGTATGTATGTATGTATGTATGTATATATATATATATCAAATATATAAAAAAATACTCATAAGATTATATTGAAATTTCTCTTTCTGTCTCTCTCTCTCGCTCTCTCTCTCTTGCTGCTTCTGGACCCAGGCTGGCTGTGGCATACTGGTCCCTGCCATGTATGGTTTTGATTAGCTGTGGGTGGGTGCGATGTGGGGCCGGGGTCCTTGGGCTTTCGCCCTCCAGTTTGTACTTTTTAACCTGGCTGGACCAGCACTTGCCTCGCTGTTTAAATGCATCACATGTTAGATGAAGTGCACACACAGTCATTTGAACCATAAAGCAAGCCAAAAAAAAAAAAAAACACATAGGGTAAGTGTGGTGTGGACATGGCAGCTTGGGCTTTGTACTGGGCTGCTCCATGTTACACGCCATACTTTTTTTAATACATTACACACTAGTTGACAAACATATCATGAGGATAACAATGAAAGCAGCCATATTTATAAAAAAAAACAAAAAAAAAAACAAAAAAACACACAAGACAGGGTAAGCGTGGCATGTCTGGGACGGCTGGGAATGAGTTTGGATTTGGTGACCCTGGGCCCCGAAGCACCTCACCTTGATAACCCCTTGCAACTAACTACACGCTGGTGGGGGTCTATCATATGCCATGGCCATTAGGGATGTCAGAGGCAGCTTTACAATACCTTATCATTAATAGTTGTATCAATATTATTATTATTATTATTATTAGTGCAACTACTACTATTATCATTACTTTCAATGGCTGTGTCAATTATTATTATTATTATTATTATAACTACTACTATTTTATTTGTCCTTTTCCTGATCCTTTAACCTCCCCCTCATTCTGGAAGAAATATTTGTTTATATATGTTTATCATTACTACGACTGATAATACTATTATTACCATTTGTCTATTCTTATTAATTGGATTTATCACTATTATTATTATTATTATTAGTAGTAGTAGTAGTAGTAGTAGTACTATTGCTATTGTTATGTGTGTATATAATTTTTTTTTTTTTTGGTTAAGTCTGTTGTACTTCCCTACAGCCCCCTTTATTCATATATTTCTACCCCCTCACCCAGTTATATTAAGACACACACGCACACATACACACACACACAAATCGTACTGATATGCATGTTATGTTGGTCTCTGAATTTGTTTTTTGCATTGTATTTGTTTTTTGTAAATATTGTAATAGTCTGTTTGCATAATAATAAAAAAAGGGATGCAGGGCTCACCAAGAGGGCCTGCAGATCGCCAACACACTTGACCGATGTTAGTGCAAGTAGTAGAGCGGTTTATAGCATTAGGGCCCGAAGGTCAGCTGACAGTGCTTCGAGGACTGTGGAAAAGTCCTAAGTGGGAACAGAGAGAGGACACCGGGGGGTTTAACCACCTATAACCTCCCAGGAAACACAATGAGGCTGTTTCGTCCCACTGATGGGCCAGCGATAGGAGCATGGAATGCTGGGATGGCTGCTATGTACACCTTGAGTGTGGAAGGGTGAGACCCTTGTCCAGACGCTCTTGGAGAAATGACAGTATTGGAGATACGTTACACTCCACAGGGTCTTCGTTTGGTGTTGACCACCAGTCAACGAAAACCGACCACTTCTGGGCGTAGAGGCGTCTTGTAGACTGGGCTTTCATCTGAGCAATGGTGTGTAGTACATCCCCAGGGAGCCTTAAAGGTTCCCATCGAGGGACCAAAGGTGCAGAGCCCAGAGTTCTGGCTGTGGATGCCAGACTGTCCTGTTCACCTGAAAAGAGGAGTTCCCGCCTCAGGGGGATCGGCCATGAGCCTGAATAATTCTGAGGACCAAACTTGGCTCCTCCAGAGTGGGAGCACAAGGGGGACTCTGTGCTTGTCTTCCTTGACTTGTCTGATGACCTGAGGGATCAGAGCGATCGGAGGAAAAGCGTAAAGGAGGAGGCTGGGCCAGTTGTGGGCCAGCGCATCTGTGTCCTCTGAAAAATAGGTTGGGCAATGAGAGTTGCTTTGGTGTGGAAGGTTTGCTTTGGTAAAAGATGGCGCGTGTCTGTTTGTTTTTATTAATTTTACATCTCTGAATTGTCATGCTCAGCTGACCTATGATCGTCAAACCTTGCTGGATATTCGCACCTCATTTCTGGCAAGCAGCAATGTTTGTGCTAAACAGTTTATTTTTGAACCATGTGGATCCCTGCCATCGGATATACTAGGCTATATATGCCGTTGGCCTTTCACACCACCATGAAGGAAACGCAGGAGGAAGCGCGGCAGATGCGCAGGGATCTCATCCAGATGGAAATCTCACCTACGGGATCGCTGCGAATCCAGCTTGATGCTCCCGGCCTGGAAGCCGGTTCAACACTCCGCTACTCTCTGGTCCTCGTTGGTTCTTCCCTCACGCTGGCTCCTCCCCGTCGTCCCTGTCTGCTCACCTGCCTTCGTCTAGCATCTCCTCACATCAGTTTCAGCACGCGACAAACGGTGGCCAATCTTGGAAACCTCAGATCTCTGCGCAAAGTCAAGACCACTTCCGGCAACATAAATCCACCGAAATTGGCTTTGTTAAACGCCCGTTCACTGGTAAATAAGACCTTCCTGCTGAACGATTTTTTCTCCTTTCATAAGTTGGATTTTATGTTCATCACTGAATCTTGGACAGAGGTAGGAGATTTGAGTCCTTTTTCTGAACTGGTTCCAAACGATTGCTCATTTTTTAACTCTCCCCGGCAAAATGGTAGAGGGGGCGGCCTAGTGACTGTTTTAAAAAATGCTTTTTTCTCTCGCTGTCAGAATATTGTTGCAAAAGTTTTTTCTAGTTTTGAAGCTCAGCTATTAAGTTTTGAGTGGAGCGGTCCTATTCTGTTAGTTGTGTTGTATCGCCCTCCTCATTTGGTTAAAGATTTTATTATGGAACTTACAGAGTTAATGGGGTATATTACTACTAATTATGACCGTTTTATATTAGTTGGTGATTTTAATATTCATGTCTGTTGCCCATCCAGTTCCCTTTCTAAGGACCTTTTAAGTCTTATTGAATCTTTTAACCTCACTCAGTGGATAAATGAGCCCACTCATATACAAGGGCACACTCTGGACCTAGTGCTCACTTATAGGCTTTCTGTTTCTGAACTTGAGCTTTCTGATGCAGTGATCTCTGACCACAAGCCTATTTTATTCTCTTTGTCACTGCCAAATCTACCTGCTCCATGTGATGTCGTCAAGTTGTCTCGGTCTTATTCCTCTCGGTTTCACCTGGATTTTAACATGCTTTTTAATGAACTGAGCTCAAAATTGTCCTTAGACATTTCACTTGCTGATCTGAATGTCGACCAACATTTCGACCTGCTAAATAATGTATGGATGCACATTCTAAATGAAACTGCTCCTCTTAAAAGTTTTTAAACCAAAAACTAAATCTGAAAGGTGGCTAACTCCAGAAATTCGTTCTCTAAGACAGACGTGCAGTAGAGGTGTGCGATACTGCTAGATTTGGTATCAATCCGATTCCAAGTAAATACAGAGCCAGTATCGCCAATACCGATACCAATACCGATGATTTTTAATAATTAAGGTGGGTGCGTCTTCAACCTAAATCTAAATGAATTTTCATGACTTTTAATTTGTTTTTGTCATTTGCATTTTGGGTTATTAATCAGTACTACAAAAGCTTTTGTTCAGAAACAACTTTTGGTTACTTCTGTTTTATTTAAATAAACAAAGTTACAAAATGATTACTTCACAAATATAAAAAATGTAAAAACAAATTCTCTTTTCAAGTAGCATGTTAATAAAAAAATGTTTCTCCTCTTTAGTACACCTCTTTTCAGGATTTTTTTCTTAAAGTCACAAAGTTTTACTTCACAATGTAAACAAATTCTCCTTGTACAAAATTCCTGAAGCCGACATCTTCCACTATGGAAAGAGGCTGCAGGTCCTTTACAATCATTTCTGATAGGCGCCTTGTAATATCCACTGCTCTTGGAGAATCAGCTATTGATAAAATAATAAATAATAAAAATAATTAAGTCTGGTGCACATCTAGGTGTAGTTTAAATATAGAAACTAGTATCCCTTTCACAGCTAACACAAAAAGGGTAGATCGGCCTGAAAATACAGCCATACAATGCTCCTCTTTCTCTCCGCCTCTGACTGGCTGCTGTTAGAAATGCGCAGCTGAGCGGTGCGCGCGCCTGACTGCTGGTGGTAGCGCTAGTGTTGAGTCACGTGACGGTACAACACAGGAGAGGCGGCGGAGAGCAGTGTCGAGCACGAGCAGCACTCTTGAGAGCTTGCTCTGCTCTGTGACAGCAGCAGCATTTTGACAAACACGGCCAGGTCACAAAACGAGAGAAACTGAAACTTAAGTATCGATATTTTCCCGTTGGTATCGATATTATCGATATTAGTATCGATCTGCCCACATCTAATGTGCAGGAAAACAGAGCGAAAATGGAAAAAGGATAGATTTCAATCTTCACAGGTATTTAAGTCTGCTCTTCAGTCCTACCAGTCTGCTGCCAAGACCGCAAAAGCAGCATATTTCTCTAATCTGATTCTAAACAATAATAATCAACCAAAAGTTTTGTTTTCGGTCATAAATGCTCTCTTAAATCCATCTGTCAATGGTATACCAAATTCCTCAAATGAATTATGTGAAAGATTCTTGAGTTTCTTTTCTGAAAAGATTATTAAATTAAGATCGCAAGTAGTAACCACCTACATTGTTCCTGTTTATGATGAGATTCTCCAGTCATCGTCTATATGGGAGTCCTTTGATCCCATCTCTTTACAATTTATCTCTGAAATTATTAACTCCCTCAAAGTTTCGTTCTGTCCTCATGACGTAATTCACCCCCGGTATTTTAAATTGTTGATGGAATCAGTTGGCCCTGCCTTACTTTCCCTGTTTAACAAATGCTTATCAACTGGTTTGGTTCCCGCATGCATGAAATTGGCCTCCGTTACTGCATTGCTAAAGAAGCCTTCCTTAGACATGTCTGTTTTAAATAACTACCGTCCAATCTCTGTTTTCCCTTTTATTTCTAAGGCCCTGGAAAAGATTGTGTTGTGTCAACTACAATCTTTTCTAAGTACTAACCAGATCTCAGAATTCTTTCAGTCCGGCTTTAGTCCTTTCCACAGCACCGAGTCAGCTCTGCTGAAAGTGTTAAATGACATCTTAGTTGCTACTGATACAGGTGACCCAGTGATTTTAATCCTTTTAGACTTGACTGCTGCATTTGACACTATTGATCATCAGTTGCTCCTGTCTAGATTAGAATATTGTGTGGGGCTAAAATGCGCAGTCTTGAATTGGTTTAAATCCTATTTAACGGATCGATATTTTTCAGTAAAAATTGGCAATTTTACCTCTTCTGCCGCACCTCTTAATTTTGGACTTCCTCAGGGATCCATTTTAGCACCTCTGCTTTTTTCCCTCTACATGCTTCCCTTAGGTTCGATTCTGAGAAAGCATGGTGTGTCATTCCATTTTTATGCTGATGACACACAGATCTATCTGCCCATTAAAAGAAATGATCCTTCAGCCATAAATGCACTGCTTACATGTCTTGATGAGGTAAAGCATTGGTTAGCCAGTAACTTTTTAACCTTAAGTGACTCTAAGACTGAGGTCATTGTTTTTGGTCCATCTGACAATTTTAAATTTGACAACTCAACCTTGGACAACCTGGTAGTTTTTGAGTCAAAGTGTGTTAAGAACCTTGGTGTATTTTTAGACAGTCAGCTCACTCTTGAGAAACACTTTCCTCAGTTGTTGCCTCTAAACGCTATCTGCCTGAAAAACCTTTTCTCGATTGGACTACTGCAATTTTTTGTATTATGGCATCTCAAAGTCCCAAGTAGCTCGTTTACAATTGGTCCAAAATGCAGCAGCCAAATATCTAAAAAAAGGCCGCAAATATGATTCTGCCACCCCCCTTCTGCGAGCACTCCATTGGCTTCCTGTTAACTCTAGGATACATTTTAAAATACTCGTATTTGTTTATAAATGTTTGCATAATCTCGCTCCACATTACCTATCCGAATTGCTGCACCCTTACAACCCTTCCAGGGATTTAAGGTCTAGTAATCAAAACCTACTATTGGTTCCCTCTACAAGGCTGAAACGTAGAGGAGATAGAGCTTTCTCTGTGATGGGCCCTAGGTTGTGGAACAGCTTGCCAGCACCCCTTAGAGCTGCTCTAACTTTATCAGTTTTTAAACCGCTTCTGAAAACTCACTTGTTTTCTGAAGCATTTGCATATTAACTGTTGTGTAATGTAGCATATTTTATTTTATCTATGATCAGTATGTTGTACAGCACTTTGGTCAGTCATGTGATTGTTTTAAATGTGCTTTATAAATAAAAGAACTAGAACTAGAACTTGTTTTCTGAGATGAAGAGGTCGACCTCTGCCTTCCTGAAGATCTCCCAGATTTTGAGAACCATCTGGGGATGGAGCATCCACTCTTCCGAGGGGACATTGCTCCGAGATAGCATGTCTACTCCCAGATTTGTCTTGCAAGGTATATGCATTGCCTTGAGCAATCGCAGCCTGGGTAATGCCCATTCCAAGAGGTACTTTGCCAGTACACAGATGTGGCTAGACGAAAGGATGTAGGACACCACTGTCATGCTGTTCGAATGGACTAGGACATGGCACCCCTTCAGAATAACCTGAAAGAATTTAATGGTTCATTCCACTGCCAGCATCTCGAGGCAGTTGATATGGAGATGGCTCTCCTCATGTGACCACGAGCCGAAGGCTGGTCTGCCCTCGCACAAAGCGCCCAAACCCAGGTTGGACGTATCTGTCAAGAGCACCGTCCTTCTGGAAGACACCTGCAGGGGTACTCTACGACTGAACCAAACAGGGTTCATCCAAGGTTTCAGGGCTGCCAGGCCTGGAGGTCCTGAAAAACGGGGCAGAGCCCTGGCGGAGGGGGCCTGGCAGGTATTACTCATCCAGTCTTCTGCGCATGTGCTCTTCAGGGGGAGCCCACCCTAAATCGAGTTGCTCGACAGCTTTGGAGAAGATGCGGAAAAGCTCGGTGTCCATCCCAGCTCTGGCGTCGATGGGCTCAAGTGAGGGCATGTGGGCGGGGTCAGAATCATCGGTCCAAACCTTCGTTTCAGAAGCCGCGAGTGACATGGAGTCATCAAGCAGCTTGTCCTCTGATACGCCAAAAGAGACGAGGTCACTCGCTTCAGCCAAGGAATGCTGCTCTGGGCATGAGAAAAGGACAGGGGACGGCTCTCTTCATAGGAGAGGGTGAGGCACGCAGGTGCTTGGCTGGCGTGAGCTCACCCAAATCCGGGCGCTGAGCCCCTCTAACCTACTGTCTTTTCCTGGCCGGCATGTGGGAGGAAGAAGATGGGGGGGTGTGAGGGGCAGGACTGCTTTCATTGAAGAAATCGATCCACAAGCGCAAAGAGGCAAGATTCATGCTTTCGCAATCAGCGATCTCAGCTGGTCCGATGCCTCTTAGATTGCGAGAGCTCGTTCCAGAGTTCAACAGTAAAAAGTTTAACAGATTAAACCAACAGCAGTGCAGTTCCACTACACTACTGAAAAAAAAGGCTTCAGCATTGAGGAAAAAAGGAGCTTTTCCCCCATATGCAGTATGAGTGAAGTATAGAAAGGGAAACATCTTTATCTGAATCTTTATCTTACTATCACTCTCTGTTGTTTAAAGTGATAAAATATAACTTAATTCACACCATATTTCTGATATTATCAATCAATTTTATCAGATTAATTTTGATCGTTTGAACTTTTATTTTATATCCGTGAGTGCAGTGCACCTGCATTGCATTAGCACTCATTAGCTTGTCATTAGCGTTTTCATTTGAACCTATCGCTGTTTTCTTTTCTCCTTTCCTCTCTCTCTCCAGTTTTTCACAAGTTCATTAAACAACTGTGGTAAGAATATTTCATCAAACACGGTGAGTAATGGCTCTCCTACTATTGTTATTTGCACCTCTTGCCACATGTACAGTTTATCTATCTCTGTCGCTGATAAGGGATTCACATGTGATAAATGCAGGGAAATAGTTAGGCTGACAGAGAAGATTTCAGAATTAGAGACACGTATCCAAACTTTAATTGAGGACAGTAAGAATGTTAGGGCTTTAGATATGGTCCAAACCAAGTTAAGAGTAACAATTTAATTGAGGTTCAACAAACAGAAAACAGATGCAATACAGATAAACAAATGATAAAGTTTGGCTTATTGAATATCAGATCCCTTTCTACGAAAACCCTTTTTGTAAATAATATGATCACTGATCATAATCTAGATGTGATCTGTTTGACAGAAACCTGGCTAAAACCTGATGATTACATTATTTTAAATGAGTCCACCCCCCAAGATTACTGTTATAAACACACATCTAAAAGGCAAAGGGGGAGGTGTTGCTTCAATTTATAACAATGTCTTCAGGACTTCTCAGAGGGCAGGCTGTAAATATAACTCGTTTGAAGTAATGGTGCTTCATATAACATTATCCAGGGAAACAAATGTTAATGATAAATCCCATGTGATGTTTGTACTGGCTACTGTATACAGGCCACCAGGGCACCAAACAGACTTTATTAAATAGTTTGGTGATTTTACATCCGAGTTAGTTCTGGCTGCAGATAAAGTTTTAATAGTTGGTGATTTTAATACCCATGTTGATAATGAAAAAGATGCACTGGGATCAGCATTTATAGACATTCTGAACTCAAAAATTGACCACAACATTCTTTTGCATAGACTTGGACACTTTGTTGGCATTAATGGAAGTACATTAGCATGGTTTAAATCGTATTTATATGACCGCCATCAGTTCGTAGCAGCGAATGAAGAGGTATCATATCGATCACAAGTGCAATATGGAGTACCTCAAGGTTCAGTACTAGGGCCCATACTCTTCACGATTTATATATTACCCTTGGGAGATATCATCAGGAAACATGGTGTTAGATTTCACTGTTATGGTGATGATACTCAGCGCAATAGATTATTGTAATGCTTTATTGGGTGGTTGTTCTGCACGCTTAGTAAACAAATTACAGCTAGTCCAAAATGCAGCAGTAAGAGTTCTTACTAGAACCAGGAAGTATGACCATATTAGCCGGTCCTGTCAACAATGCACTGGCTCCTTATCAAACATCCTATAGATTTCAAATATTGCTTATTACTTATAAAGCCCTGAATGGTTTAGCACCTCAGTATTTGAAAGAGCTCCTGTTACATTATAACCCTCCACGTCCGAATCATTCTCAAAATTCAGGCAATTTGATAATACCAATAATATCAAAATCAACTGTGGGCGGCAGATCCTTTTACTATTTGGCACCTAAAATCTGGAATACCCTACCCAACATTGTTCGGAAGGCAGACACACTCTTGCAGTTTAAATCTAGATTAAAGACCCATCTCTTTAACCTGGCTTACACATAACATACTAATATGTTTTTAATATCCAAATCCATTAAAGATTTTTAGGCTGCATTAATTAGGTAAACCGGAACCGGGAACACTTCCCATAACACCCGATGTACTTGCTACATCATTAAATTTATCACTGGAACAGAATATTTTTCCTAAAGACTGGAAATTTGCCCTGGTTCTACCAATGCTGAAAGGTGGTGACCCATCTAATTTGGACAATTATCGTCCAATCTCTAAATGATCAATTATAGCTAAGATTTTGGAATCTATCATCAGTGAACAATTAAAACAATTTTTGGTTAGTAATAGTATTCTATCTGTTTTTCAGTTTGGCTGTCTAAAAAATCATAGTACTACCACTGCTACTATGAAAGTACTAATGACATTAATGTTTTAGATGGTCATAAATCATCTGCCGAGTTGTTTATTGATTTAACAAAAGCCTTTGATACAGTCAATCATGCTATCTTATTATCACATCAGCATCTGATGCTGCTATTGGTTGGGTCAGTAGCTATTTAAATAGCAGATGTCAACGTGTACTTTTAAATGACTGTATGTCTGAGAAACGTACTGTTAACTCTGGAATAACGCAGGGCTCTATTTTGGGGCCTTTGCTGTTTACAGAATATATTAATAACCTTAGTGAAAATGCGATTAATGCAAAAATGCATTTGTACGCTGATGATACCATTATTTATTGTTCTGAAAAATCACCTGCTGAGACAATTTTAAGGCTACAAAAATCATTTAAAAATATTCAGCTCAATCTACAGGCATTCAATTTAGTTTTAAATGATAAGAAAACTAAATACATGTTTTTTAATAGAACCTGTAAGTCTGGACCTTCCTTGCCTCAACTCCACACATTACAGGGAAGGCTAAAAGAATTAGTTTGCTCATATAAATATCTGGGTTTTATATTAGACGAAATCATGTGTTTTATTTTGCATATTAAACAGTTACTCACTAAATTGAAATTAAAGCTGGGTTTTTATTTAAGAAACCGTTCCTGCTTTACACAGAAAGCTAGGAAAAACTGGTTGAAGCTACGTTTTTGCCGGTTTTAGACTATGGAGATGTGTTTTACAGACACTCCACAAAGACCTTGTTGAAATAATTGGATTCTGTGTATCATTTAGCATTGAGATTTATAATCCATGCAAAGTACTGTGTTGTGTACTATATGAAATGGTCGGTTGGTCCTCACTTAACACAAGAAGGTTCAACAAACATTGGTTGATCTTTGTGTATAAATCAATAACTGGACATACTCCTTCATATTTAACTACACTCTTAACACCTAGTAGATCTGAATACAAGCTAAGATCAAGTAGATACATACTGTATGATATTCCACAAATGAAAACAGATTTATATAAAACTGCTTTTAGTTAAAATGCTCCAACCTCATGGAATGAGTTGCAAAACTTTTTATTTCACATATTGAATTCAAGTCTTATTTAAATCAAATTTATCATCATGTTTGTGATTGTTTTAAATGGTGATTTTATTATTGTATATTTAAATATTTTTTGTGCATCCCTGTCTTTTTTTGCTTGTTGTCTGCTAAAGTGTATCTTCTATGTGCTGCCTTCTTGGCCAGTGCTCACTTGTAAAATAGATTGTAATCTCAATGTGATTTTCTTCCCTGGTAAAATAAAGATAAAACAATAAAAAAAAAAAAAACATTAGAAGAATGGGATCTACGCTAATATTAGTCTGTTTCTCTCTTATTCCGAGGTCACCGTAGCCACAAGATCCAGTCTGTATCCAGATCAGAGGGTCACTGCAATCATCCGGATTCAGTACGTATCCAGACCAGATGGTGGATCGGCACCTAGAAAGGACCTTTAGATCCCTGAAAGACAGCGGAGACCAGGACAACTAGAGCCCCAGATACAGATCCCCTGTAAAGACCTTGTCTCAGATGACCACCAGGACAAGACCACAGGAAACAGATGATTCTTCTGCACATTATGACTTTGCTGAAGCCTGGAATTAAACTGCTGGTTTTGTCTTGTCAGAGGAGAACTGGCCCCCCAACTGAGCCCGGTTTCTCCCAAGGTTTTTTTCTCCATTCTGTCACCAATGGAGTTTCGGTTCCTTACCGCCGTCGCCTCTGGCTTGCTTAGTTGGGGTCACTTCATCTACAGCGATATCGTTGACTTGATTGCAAATAAATGCACATACACTATTTAAACTGAACAGAAATGACATCACTGAATTCAATGATGAACTGCCTCTAACTGTCATTTTGCATTATTGACACACTCTTTTCCTAATGAATGTTGTTCAGTTGCTTTGACGCAATGTATTTTGTTTAAAGCACTATATAAATAAAGTTGACTTGACTTGACCAATTTAAGTACATTATTGTAACGATAAAAACTTCCTATTCATCGGGAAGAAGGAGGCGGGAACCGGCGCACAATCAAAACAAAATAATTTTAATATTCAAAAATAAACAAAACAGCGCGTCAGCCCCTCACGGCGACTGACGCGCACAAATAAAAAGCAAACACATAAAATATTGTCCAGGCCTGGTCCTCTCTCGTCCTTCACTATAGTCGCTCCAGTTTTATATCCTTCCATCTCCTACGTGGGACTCGATACTGGCGGTGGGGCGCAGGTGTAGCTCATCTCCAATCACTACACCTGGCCTCACTCCTCGTTCCCACGCCTCTCGGCCCCGCCCCACTCGCCACATACCCCCATCGCCCCTCGCAGGTACCCTCGAGACTGCGCTCTACTCCCCCCCCCCTTCCCTCCGGGGGGGGACCGCTGGGGTAGGACAGACGAGGCGAGAGAAAAGGAGATGGAAGTAGGAGCGACAGGGACGAGAGAGGGGAGAGAGGAAAAAAAAGAAAAAAATTCCGGTTCCCAGACGAACTGCTGCTCGGCCCTCCACCGGCTGGGTGATCTCCTCCGCGGTGCCTGGCGGTGGCACTGGACGGCCCTCGGCGGATGGCACGTCACTCCTCCGCCGCCCGGTGGACGGCGACGGCTCCTCCGATTTTGGGCAGCGGCAGGAGTCCCCCGTTCCCTGCCCCTCCGGATTCCATCACGGAGGCGGCAGGCTCCGGCCCCCTGGCGAACGGCGCCGACTCCTCCGCTCCCTCACGGACGGCAGGCGCCCCTCCATATCGTGGGCGGTCGGCAGCGAGCTCGCCCGTCCCCGGCAACTCGCTCCAGCCCACCGCCTCGAGCGTCCATGGCGGCACATACTTCGCCTGCTCGAGGGCACCGCGGATTCAGCACAGCGGCGAGGGATCTTCAGCAGCTCGTCCCTTCTTCTCCTGGGCTTCGGCACCACTGTAACGATAAAAACTTCCTATTCATCGGGAAGGAGGAGGCGGGAACCGGCGCACAATCAAAACATAATTTTAATATTCAAAAATAAACAAAACGGCGACTGACGCGCACAAATAAAAAGCCTGGTCCTCTCTCGTCCTTCACTATAGTCGCTCCAGTTTTATATCCTTCCATCTCCTACGTGGGACTCAATACTGGCGGTGGGGCGCAGGTGTAGCTCATCTCCAATCACTACACCTGTCCTCACTCCTCGTTCCCACGCCTCTCAGCCCCGCCCCACTCGCCACAATTATGTATTATGAAAATACCTGCAGGGGGCACCTGGTGACATTTAAATTTACAGCGTGATTAAACGATGTTTAAATTCATTAAATATTTATATTTGACCACAGGCAGAAAGTTTTTGAAATCGTGATACATGGCATATTTAGACAAAGATTGATGTATTCTCCCATGTTGGCCAAGGTTTATAAACTATTTAAGTTTCAAATCTAGTGAGATAAACCACACTGTTTTTCAAGATGAATGTTAATTCACATTCACAGCACAGAAGAAGAGTTTAGCCCCTTTCACACATACAGACTTCACTGGTAAATTACCGTTAAGTTATCATTAATCGATCATATGTCAACAGGACCTTTTTAATAATCCTGTTAAATTTGTTCCGACAATCATATGGTTCTTATTGAGATGACATGAATACACTGAGCCGTTTACAAAGCTCTGCTGCTTTATAATTCACTTTTCTATGTTAATATGCGCTAAATGGATATATTTGATCATTACGCCTCACAGCTTTTTGTAGCACTTCTCCATTCATCAGGTCTGGGACTGCTATTTATTTATTTTTTTTAAATGTAGGATTATTTTTTTCCACAGCCAAATGCTGCACGTCAGAAATCCGGTGCTGGAAAACTTTAAGCCCTGTGGAGTATTTATTGTTATGATGCGTATTCACTTGAGCAGAGCAGAGCAGAGCGAGCGCTATTAATTCATTTATATCGAAGTTGAGCTTCACACTCTGAAGCTTAACTTCCATAGGAATTAACTGAAAATGCTCGCTCTGTTCCATGTGGACACACACCATTTAGCCACCATTTAATTCCTGTGTGTGTGGGTCCATTTTTAATGTGTCTTGACTGTTGTGCAGTCTAACATTAATGATAGCTGAGATCCTACAGTGTGACATGAGGATCATGTTTAGTGGTCGATCGATATTATTTTTATTTAACAGACCACGGCGATATCTTAGAAAGCAGGGGGCTAGCCAATGTAAAGATATGGAATTATATATGGAATTATATGCATAACAAAAATGTGTGAAACAACTGAAAATATGTCATATTCTAGGTTCTTCAAAGTAGCCACCTTTTGCTTTGATTACTGCTTTGCACACTCTTGGCATTCTCTTGATGAGCTTCAAGAGGTAGTCACCTGAAATGGTCTTCCAACAGTCTTGAAGGAGTTCCCCAAGAGATGCTTAGCACTTATTGGCCCTTTTGCCTTCTGTCTGCGGTCCAGCTCACCCCTAAACCATCTCGATTGGGTTCAGGTCCGGTGACTGTGGAGGCCAGGTCATCTGGCGCAGCACCCCATCACTCTTCTTCTTGATCAAATAGCCCTTGATTCCTTCAGTGTGACTCTACAATTTTCATAGTCATGAAGATAAAGAAAACTCTTTGAATGAGAAGGTGTGTCCAAACCTTTGGTCTGTACTGTATATATATATATATATATATATTAAAAAAAGAGATAAAAGACATAAAAAAAGTTGTGAATACGATTAGCTTAAGAAATCATGTTAGACGTTTTCACCCTGAGATGCTGACGGCTGCTGGTCCCAAGGCCGACCCAGCTCAGCCAACAATTGTTCAAACAATATCAACTCTGCCGCAAAACTTGGAGAAAGGAAAGAAAATAACCAGATCTGTGGCAGCTTTCATAGCAAAGGATCTATGGCCTTATTCTGTCGTGGAAAACCCCGGGTTTCATCACAAGTTAAAGATGCTAGTGCCATGATATAAGCTCCCAGCACGCAGCCACTTTGAGGAAAAGGTAATACCTGAACTCTACCATGAAACCAAAGCTCAGGTAATGACGTCAATGACTCAAGCTAATCGAGTAGCAATAACGTGTGGTTCTTGGACTTGCACGTTATGTTAGCGAGGACTCGGGTGCTCATCTGGCATTTTGGGTTATAAATCAACTTAATTTTTATACTTTTGTTAACATTTAAATAATTTTTGAAGTAGTACACTGCACTTTAAATGCATTCAGTACTTGACAGTTTCATGTGCCTTTAGTATTTATTTACTAGTGTTCACCTACTACTAGTGTCCATTTACTAGGGTATTTACTCTGTTCAGACTTAAGTTTTATTTTAAGCAGATAAAATAAAAAGGGAGTTCATACAGTATTGTTCAAAATAATAGCAGTACAATGTGACTAACCAGAATAATCAAGGTTTTTCGTATATATTTTTTTATTGCTACGTGGCAAACAAGTTACCAGTAGGTTCAGTAGATTCTCAGAAAACAAATGAGACCCAGCATTCATGATATGCACGCTCTTAAGGCTGTGCAATTGGGCAATTAGTTGAATTAGTTGAAAGGGGTGTGTTCAAAAAAATAGCAGTGTGGCATTCAATTACTGAGGTCATCAATTTTGTGAAGAAACAGGTGTGAATCAGGTGGCCCCTATTTAAGGATGAAGCCAACACTTGTTGAACATGCATTTGAAAGCTGAGGAAAATGGGTCGTTCAAGACATTGTTCAGAAGAACAGCGTACTTTGATTAAAAAGTTGATTAGAGAGGGGAAAACCTATAAAGAGGTGCAAAAAATGATAGGCTGTTCAGCTAAAATGATCTCCAATGCCTTAAAATGGAGAGCAAAACCAGAGAGACGTGGAAGAAAACGGAAGACAACCATCAAAATGGATAGAAGAATTACCAGAATGGCAAAGGCTCAGCCAATGATCACCTCCAGGATGATCAAAGACAGTCTGGAGTTACCTGTAAGTACTGTGACAGTTAGAAGATGTCTGTGTGAAGCTAATCTATTTTCAAGAATCCCCCGCAAGGTCCCTCTGTTAAAAAAAGGCATGTGCAGAAGAGGTTACAATTTGCCAAAGAACACATCAACTGGCCTAAAGAGAAATGGAGGAACATTTTGTGGACTGATGAGAGTAAAATTGTTCTTTTTGGGTCCAAGGGCCACAGGCAGTTTGTGAGACGACCCCCAAACTCTGAATTCAAGCCACAGTACACAGTGAAGACAGTGAAGCATGGAGGTGCAAGCATCATGATATGGGCATGTTTCTCCTACTATGGTGTTGGGCCTATTTATCGCATACCAGGGATCATGGATCAGTTTGCATATGTTAAAATACTTGAAGAGGTCATGTTGCCCTATGCTGAAGAGGACATGCCCTTGAAATGGTTGTTTCAACAAGACAATGACCCAAAACACACTAGTAAACGGGCAAAGTCTTGGTTCCAAACCAACAAAATTAATGTTATGGAGTGGCCAGCCCAATCTCCAGACCTTAATCCAATTGAGAACTTGTGGGGTGATATCAAAAATGCTGTTTCTGAAGCAAAACCAAGAAATGTGAATGAATTGTGGAATGTTGTTAAAGAATCATGGAGTGGAATAACAGCTGAGAGGTGCCACAAGTTGGTTGACTCCATGCCACACAGATGTCAAGCAGTTTTAAAAAACTGTGGTCATACAACTAAATATTAGTTTAGTGATTCACAGGATTGCTAAATCCCAGAAAGAAAAAATGTTTGTACAAAATAGTTTTGAGTTTGTACAGTCAAAGGTAGACACTGCTATTTTTTTTAACACACCCCTTTCAACTAATTGCCCAATTGCACAGCCTTAAGAGCGTGCATATCATGAATGCTGGGTCTTGTTTGTTTTCTGACAATCTACTGAACCTACTGGTAACTTGTTTGCCACGTAGCAATAAAAAATATACTAAAAACCTTGATTATTCTGGTTAGTCACATTGTACTGCTATTATTTTGAACAATACTGTATATCTGAAGTACATATATCTTACTGCTTGTAGACTATTTACTGATGAAAATGTAGCCATTTGTAGGATTATTGAAAACCGAGGTTGCAAAGAATGCATCGTGATACATCATGAAATCGAATTGAATCGAATCGTTGACATAATAATCATAATCGAACTGAATTGGGAAGTTTATGTGCATTGGGAATCATATTTGTCAAATTTTAAATACAGCACACAGAGAAAACAACATGAATATGACAGTGGGCAAATGCATAAAACACAGCATAATTTTAAATCATGAGTTTACACGAACCAACCATCTCAGAGCTGAGTGATCATGTTAGATAAAAAAACTTCACAATATCTCACAGCTGGATTTGACTATGTTTGCAAGTTTTATAAAATTAAATGTTCAGTGGTCGCTTCATAACCCGCGGACTGGAAAAAAAACCTGACCCGCACATCACTATTTTATGTGGAGCTAATGTTAATTAATTGATGTGAGCTTAATACCCCAACTGAAAAAAATACAATGCTTTATATGGTTACATTTTATTTTGATGGTTTCTTAATCAATCGACTATAAGCCGCTTTGCAAATATATGTCAACTAACTCTCATTAGAGTATTCAAATCTAGTATGGTAGAATAAGTTGACATATTTGCAAAGACACTTATAGTCCATTTATCTGTTGGTTGACCATCAAAATAAAGTGTTTTGTATATTTATATATTTACAGTAGCAGATATACTAATACTCTAATGACCGCTAGATGATATTAGGGATATGGCGGTATCAAATTTTCCTGTTGCGATTAATTGCTCATGCTTTCATCACGGTATACAGTATTATCATGATATTGAAAATTAACTGGTCATAATACAGTATAACAAGTTAAATAACTTTTTTCTTATAACAAAAATAACTGAACATTTAAATACAATAAAGCAATACAGAAAAAATATATAAAGTTACAAGTTTTACACCGATTAAAGTGCAAAAGAACTATAAAGACCCATATCACTTCAAGTCTTAGTTCATGTTAGCTCAGTTGCAACTTTAGATTACTGGAATACCTAAGATTAATGAATGTCAGAATAATTTTTCATTGGCAATTTATGTTAAAGGGGGGCTACACTGTTTCATGTATTCAGAGTTGTTCACAGTGTTAAAGAGATGGATTCTCATGCTAAACATGGCCAAAGTTTGAACAAAATAATTTAGAAGAATGAAAGATCATTTCTGTGCTGAAAAATCTTACTATGGTAGTTTCGGCTGTTTTTTGGTTTTTGATCGTGGATCTAATGACGTAGACGAGAGCGGAACTCCTTATATGAGCATTTCTCCCGGAAAAGTGTGCCCGCTCACACGTTCACCAGAGGAGAGCGAGACCATGCACATCAACGCGCTTCCTTGGGAGATCGTCGGCAGCGCTACATAGGATTTGTTTGAGAATGTCTCCAAATAACTGCTTTTTTGGATGTGAGGGAAAGTTTTCCGTGTTCAGCTTCCCAAAGAACCCAGCATTACATGAACAGTGGATGCAGATTGATTTTCCGGGGCAGCGACGGAGTGTAGTGCCTTTGTGTGTTCTGGTCATTTGAGTGATGAATGTTTTAGAAACAAGGCACAAGTTGACGCTGGATGTGTACATTGTTTGCTATTAAAACATGGAACAATTCCAGTGTAACGCATATGCAGGTCATCGATTCATGGGTTAAATTCAGGCATACAAATGAAACCCTTTTTGCACCAAATGCCTGGCCTGGCGCCAGCCTGGCTGGACTTAAATTATATTACGATACCCATGCGAGCCTCAAAGGAGACCTGAAACCCCCCAAATTCCTTAACACACACACACAAAAAGAAGCCATGTTTCTGCAACCCCCACTCCTGACCTGGGCAACAGGACAGGAGAGAAGCCAAGTCACTGGTACCTTTTTCTCAATGTATCCTAAACTATTACCTCAGACGTAGTCTAAAAGTATATAGTATTGTTTTTGTTGGTGCTTTGAGATGTTTCCCATATAACGAACACCCCTGGCCACAAAGGACCACGCTGCTCCATGCTCACGCCATCCAGCGCAGCTCACACGCGCCTCGCCAGTCTCACGCCACGCACACTGGGCCATGCAAGTATCGTTTTCTATGGAGATTTTAAATGCTGCTTTAAAGTTGGTCTGTGATTTGATTCGTGTTGGCTGAGAAGGGTTACTGACTGTGATTTCCATACCTGAGCTCATTCTGTGATCTCATTCATTTTCTCTCTCTCTCTCTCTCTCTCTCTCTCTCTCTCTCGCTCGCTCTCTCTCCCTTATTTGGATCCCGTTATGTCTTGTAAAAAGTGTACTGTCTGTATTGTCGTTCGCATATTTACTCTGTATGATTTGTAGTTTCAATGTATTATTAGTCAATTATTAAAAACCCATATATTTATGATTGTCTTGGCCTCCACCCCACTCACATTACGAGTCACTGAAATGTCTGATCTAGCTACAAGCTTTACATTTAGAAACTAAATTTATCATAATGATAGGATAATGTTTTCATGGCCAGAGAATATTTTTCCTTGAATTATAAGAAGTGATAACTTTATTGAAAATTGATAGGTCAATCTTACGGCCATTTGCTGGACAAACCACTGTTTGATTTGCAGTAATTTACAGTAAGAGATATCACAATAATTGCTATTTTTCATAATCAATAAAATTTATTGTAACTGTCATATGAGATATATATATATATATATATATATATATATATATATGAATCATATTCCTGAATAATTATTCAAATTCCCTATATATCATTTGAGTTAATTATTCTGTACAACTCATTGTTGCTACAGTTTTGGTGGAGAATGCGGGCATTTCAAACGTTGTTTTGTGAGCAATCAATCTGTGTATATGGTTTTTAATAATTTCTGCACGTGCGCTATGAAATTATGTAACGTTACTTGTGAGATAAGTCGCAAGACGCGAACTCACTCCTAACTGACTGAGGCAAAAAGCTGATCAGTCAGCACGTTAGGTATTTATAGAAACTTAACAGTATAGTCACTGTTATTTTTAATGAAAGTAAACTGCAGTATAATGTTAAAAGTATCCTGTTAAGAAAGACCAAAATCTTTTTACAGTGAGAACATTTTAATATGAATAATTAAAAGATGAAGAAATCTTTTATTAGTTGCAACATGTAAATCTGAACATGAGCGATGTTCCTCTGATTCAGTTAAAAAGGCCTTGCTTATTAAATATCGTTATTGAATTTGTGGTGAACCACAGTGATATTCAAAATTAAAACGATAAAAATTCCTGGTCTAAAATTGGCTTAGCTACCCGATTTTTAAACCTAAAACATTTAAATCATAAGTGCTATTTGGAAAAATGTCTATTGGAGTCAACAGATGGAAAATTCCTTTTTTTTTTTTTACATTTGTGTTTTGGAAGTGAACGGATCCTTCCTTCACCCTATGTTTAATATAGCACCACAGAATTAAAACTTTTTGTTTGTTACTCGTGATTTGATGCAGAAAATCAGCCTGACAAACGATCAGATTCTAAGTCCTATTTAAATTCTGTAATTCTAAACACCGGAGGGAACTCGTGGTTTAGCAGTTTCAAGTTACGTCCTGCTTTCTGATTCCAGCTTGCATGAGTGCAAGTCGCCATCCCTTGGCCGTTTCAAATAATGCGCTCTAATTGCTAATCTTTTCCCCTTGAGGTATTGAACTAGCTGTTTAAATTCTCGATAATTATTTGCATTTACAGCTCGGCTTGTGCGAATATTATTACAGGGAAACAAAATAATTTTCCCTGCCTTTGACTGTTTACATTTACTTTGAGTTTGGTTCAAACATGATTTGAATTAAAATGTAATTGTTTAAAGGTGCCATCTGTAATGTTTGGCAAAAAAAATCAAGTCATACTCCACATTCCATAACAGATGGGGGCAGTATGCCTCAATAAAGTGAATTGGTCTACTCTAGAGTAACAAACGAGAAACGGCCTAGTCTCTATGCTCCGTCCCTACTTTCACAACAACACTACAGCCATAGAAGCCTAACTGTGCGTTCACACCGCCGGCGTCTAGAGCGTCAAAAATCGATCTTGCCGCTCTGCTCACGATGCTGCAGAAAGATTTGTGAGCGTTCAGACGCTCTAACGTAGATCGAATGCTTATTTTGTATTTAAAGCGGCCGCAAAGCAAACAAGCTTTGTTGATCTCGTGCAGACTAACCACAAGGAGTTATAAGTTAACCTCATTAAATATTGTTGTGGACGAAATATTATGATCCTTTACTTAAAATGAACAATCTCAGACACCTTGGTCCACGTATCACTTTTAATTTATTTTTTATTTCCCTGTACGCAAACAGGGACACATCATAGATTAATACAAACGCTAAACAGCAATAATCAACCTGTCCTTTATTCTGCTTGGGAACTAATGTGCCAACTCTCAAGCATTCACCGTGAGACACACGCAATTGACTCTTTTCACACGCTTTCACGCCACACATCAATTTTTTTCACGCACATTAAAACCACAAAGCAAAGAGGACACGGAGACCAACAGACTAGACATAGCAGGTTAGTTATGATATAATAGGGCTGTGCAAAAAATCGAATGCGATTTTCATGCACTTCTCATCAGTAAAGACGCTCCTGTAATTTGAAGTATCTCCAGCATGTACGTTTTTTTTATGACATCATCGCCCTTATTTCTTCTCATTCTTTTTATGCGTGTAGGTCATGTTATGGATATTTTTACCTCAATTTTTGCATATGGCACCTTTAATAGTGGAAATCTAGATGGTTCAGGTCAACTACTGATTGACCCACTTAGAAGGTAAGCCATCTAGTGGCAGTCTCCTGCTAAATCGACTAACAGACCTCTGTCTTTTCCATTCTGTTTTGAATTGCATGTCCACTTTTACCCTTTTTGATTAATCTCACCCTGTTTGATTAATTTCATAATTATTAATGATAACTTACAAGCTATCATGGGTTATTATAGGATAGTATTCAGATTTTCCTCTTAATTCTTACATGCTTATTTTAAATTTTGATTTAAACCAGTTTTGAATTTTTAATTTGAATTAAGTTTTCTGCTCAGCAGGATAAGCACAGAGAAGCAGTACTTCCCCCCCCCTTGTGGTGAAAACCAGCTACTCCTTCTCCCTTGTTTCATTCCTGTCTTTTATTTAGATTTTTACAATTTTTCTTCTCTCTTTTGGCTTAGGTTATTTTGATAATTACCATTATTATCATAATTCCCTTTCTTTGTTTTATAATTATTAGGTAAAGCTGGTACCCTTCCTTTCTACATATATAGTTACTCAAGTGATGTTAAACAAACCAAACCTTAATTAACTTTCAGTTTCCTTTGTTCATCCTTTGTGTATTTGATTGTAGAACTCCCTTGGTGATTGGACAGTCATCTCAGGTTTCCAGTGAGCAAGGCTGCCCGACCGGTGCCCGACCACTGGCTGCGAGTGAAACTCGGTTCCTCGTCTCTGTCCGTTAGCGACACACAGTGGAGACATCAGCAATTTAGCACTCCAAAGGTTGTGCTAAAAGTCACAAGCTGTTTGAGAGTGCGCCACGCCAGAGTAACGGAGGACTGGGGACACTGCGGTTGAGTGTTTGGGGAGCGCCGGAGAGGTTGACCCAGCCACTGGTTTCCACCTGAATGACTTCAATTCACCCAGGTGAACCAAATGTGATAAAACCCATCCACTTATTATAAGCCACAGAATATTAGATATTCCCCCGGATATATTTTAAGTGTTTGACCCTTTTGTTTCTTTAAGCCACACCATATTTCTAGGTTTCCTACCCAGATAGCCCACTCACCTGTTGGCCCTATCTTAAAACCTAGCAGTAGGCTTAGGCCTCCTTATTCTCACCAACACATTGTGTTTCTATTGTTTTTATCTCATTTCAAGTGTTGTTTCACTTTGATCTTTTTCTATCCTCTGTTCTGTTGTGATTTGTTTCTTTCATTTCACATAGGGACAGTAACCTGTGAGCCACCAACGAAGCTAAATAGTAGAGCCAACCAGCAGCCGGTGTCATCACACGACCCGCTAGGCTACTGCCTGTCAAATCTCCATTTCAGGTCCTTCGTTGACCCAAGTTAATTGGCTACTTAACTGTCTGACTGTTTGCATCAGTTAGCCCAAAATTCTCATAAATGGCACAGCCCGTATGAATATAGCTCGTTAAACATAGAACGAACTTGCATTGGACTTTTTGTGTGTGTCCTGTGCTTCTCTCACCGACAGAGAGTCAGGATGTTCCAGTCATCCAGTCCAGCAGTCCACGGGGGCCACCTCTCAACATGGTTGAAAGCAGTGATGACCCCCTTCCTGCCCAAGGACGCCAGTAACCTGCAGCACCCAGAGCAACTAGACACCGAGCTAGATGAACTGATGGCACGCGATCCAAACCAAAGCGACTACTACAGAGAACTCGCCAGGATCTTTGGAAGCCTAGTTCACATTCTCGTCGCCCAGGCATGGCTTAGTGAACGGAGCAACATCGCGGAGGAGGCCTGGAAGGACCAGGCCCCAACCCAGAGTCATCTTGATCAGCTCCTCCTCGAGATCCAGAACCAGCGCGAGAAAGAGGATGACACAGATCCAGAGCTACAGAAAGGAGTTGAAAGACTTCACAATGCCCTGCAAGATCTTCGCCTTGACACAGATCAAAGAGAACAGCTGGAGAGAGAAGCCAGAAAAGAACTCAACAAAAAACTCCAGCAAGGTGACGCTCTCCTAAAAAGAGCAGAGACTGAACTGAAAGAAAGAGACTATAAAACCTGGGCCTGCAAAACACACTTGCAAGCGGCCAGAGCTAAATTCAACAAGCTTACTCTGCAGAGAGACGAGCTCCAAGATGAACTTGACACTGTTCACACAGAACTGAGACAATCACACAGATTACAGAGTGGCTGGATCGGAGAAACGCACACCACAAAGTGAAAACCCTTTCAGCCGAGAACTCAGAGCTGAAAAAGGGGGTGTAAGCTCACGGCTCAAGAAATCACCAGCCAGCTTACAAGATCACCTGTCAACAACGGAGGGGAGAGAACCCTTCCAGAGAACGCATGCCACAAAACCCTGCACGGCTCACAGAGAACTTGACAAGCTAGCCAGAAGCATCTCTACGTTCAAGCCAGATCCTGCAGGAGGACATGACTTTCATGCTTATTTAAAAGACATTGATTTTCATTTGCAAACTGTCAGCAACGTGACAGATGTGAACACATTGTACCTGTTAAAAATCACGTCCAGCCGTGATGTGCATTGTTTTCTGGATCGTCAACCAGAGACTGTCAAAGCGTACTACCAGCAACTGCTACAGACTTTGATTCTTGAATTCTCTGATCCAAACTCAGACCATGGGCTCCTTATTGCTATGGACCTCAAACAGGGCCGATTTGAAAACCCACAGACTTTCTGTAGTCGCTACGAAAAGCCTACTTCGGAGCATGCAACGAACCAGGTATGGAACAGGATGTCAACTTAAAAACTCTGTTCCTCCTAAACCTACATGCCAGTTGGAGTTTTCATCCCAGAGTCCCAGTGTGTCCACGTAACAGGACTACACAAGAGTTACGGAACTTAGCCCACAAAGCTTGCACCAAGCAAAAGACTATTTGTGAAAAGACTGTGAAAAACCCCAAAGTCTCCGTCTCTGAGCACTGCTTGGAGTTAACCCTAGATGGCGCCCTACAACACCAAAGTCACAGACATTTTTTCAGAGAGTCAATACCGTTCCAAGCCAGCAGAGGGCAACACAATCATGGTGGTGCTCGTCCAATGCACCAGAGCGAGCGATTCTGGGACCGGCGACCCAAAAACAACCGATCCCCACCGTCCAGGACACAAAGCCCCGACAGCCGGCAGTGGAACCACTCTCGACATGACACTGGTAAGCTCAATCCTGAGCCCACGTCAGAAAAACACAGTGCAGCCACGTCTGAGACAGCAGAGATCCTGAGGATGCTGAAAAAGCTTCTTTACATGAAAACTCGCAAGAAAGACAAGGAAGATGAACCAGACATCGTATGTCTAAGCATAAGAACTGAAACCAACACCCTGTCTAACTGCCATTTGTATGAGCCAAGCACCCAGAACACTGCCCGTCATCCACAGACCACAGAGCTAACTGTCACAGCACAAAGTGACAACAACACCCAAGCTCCACAGCCGACAGCTGCACACCCTGAACGAGATAGCACAGGTCCTCACACCAGGTACCACAAACACAAGGTACCAGAAAATGCTGTTTTGACTACCTGCCTTCGCAGTGAGCTACACAAGACCGGTCCTCACCACCCATTGGTCGTCACACCTGTCCTGATGCCAACATTCCTGGGCAGCCTTGTCAAAAAGGAGGTGGGACGAAAAGGAGTCAGCATGGAAGACCTGATCGACACAGGATTAAACCTGACGGTGATCTCATCTCACCTTTTCAAAAGACTCCAATTTGAAGCTAAGAGACAAGATCGAACTCTTACACCTCAAACTTATGAACTGCATGTACAGGCGTACAGACAGAATGACATCCAGTTTGAACAGGTTGTTTCCATTCACCTGACAATCGTTCTGATGAGTCTAATACATCCCATGTATGTCCCACCAATGAAAATTCATACATTTCTCATCGACAAAGACCTGCTAGAACACTTTGACCCTTTTCTGAACTTCAAACAGCTAGAGCCAGACTGTCAGGTCACAGAGGTCACGGGAACTCCCACAGAACCAGACGGTCAGGTCACAGAGGTCACGGGAACTCCAGCAGCCAGCCATGAGTACAACACCCGAACAACAAGCTCAAGTTCATGCCTCTGTACCTTAGTCAACAAACAGGGTACGGTGGTACCAGCTTACACCAAAGGGTGAGTCAGTGTCTGCAAACTCATCTTTGCACCCGACACTGACACAGAAAGCACTAGTTTATTAATAAATAATTAAAATATCTTTATTTTCCCCCAACACATTCATAACCACTTACTTTGCCGGTACTTTGAGGCAATTGCTTTATGCTTAAGCTTGAGAGCTGAATAGGCTCTAGCCTAATACACCTGCCTATATATTATCCAAAAGTATAGTTAATATATTATTATATTACACAATTTAATATAATTTGCGACTAGTTGACTAGAAAAATATTTATTAGAGGGGAAGCCTACTTAGCACAAGGAAGTGCTTCATTTTATTTTATTTTTTATTAAATGCCATAATGGCATTACAAAAAGTGCGACAGCTGCAAATCACGTTGTTATTGCACTGCACGAGTTATGCATGAGTAATGAGTCAAATGTTTTTTGTTCTATCAACCTAATTAGATTATGTAGGATGATTTGGTGATCTTGTTTTCCTTTTAATACCTTCCACAATATATTTTTAAATTACTTTTTAAAAAAGTGTTAGGGACATGTCCCATACGTCCCACCACTGCAAATTACACCTATGCGTAAAGTAGATATTAAAAATGAATCTGGGCCACATCCAGCACACTGTGCACTTTAGAGTCGGGCAGTGAGTACACAGGTATCCGGCCTCAGTGGTAAGTCTCAGGCATGTGAGAATCTTATCGGAACTGGCCCAAGTGCATTTTGCTATCTGGCTATACTTCGTTTTATACGGTAATGTAAATTTACAGATGGTCCCTAAAGCAGTCTAGTCGAATAGGAAATGTGAAACTACTTTACTGCGATGATGAAGGTTATGATGACAAAACAAGATGACAGTAAAGATGACAGAATAAAATGACAGTAAGAACAACAGAACAGAACAAAAGTTAGGATGACAGAATGAGAAGACAGTTCAGATGACAGAACAAGATGACACGAGAACAGTTAAGATGACAGAACAAAATGACAGTAAGGATGACAGAACAAGATGACAGTTCTGTTGTTATGAAATAAACACTACTTATAAAATGACAGAAACAATGTCAGCCTGTTGTTTGCATTATCTGAATGTTTTCTATTACCTCAAACTTTATGATGAAAGACAAAGAAAAAAGCCATTTAACCAACTTTGTAAGGCTCACCTCGGGCTGCTTTAACGTTAAATCTTAATCTTCGCAAAGCTTCAGCAGTATCGAAATTACATTTCACCAACTCATATAATGCCTGAGGGGAGTAAACAATTTGTATTGGGTATTAAGTCACAGTTCAGCATTTGATTACAAATAAAATGATTAAACTATTATTATTATTATAAAATCTTAGAGGCAGTTGTTTAGTACTGTACCTGCTCATTGTCTTTGATGTGTGATCCTTCTGGAATAGCGTCTACTCCAGTCTCCTCTCCCGTCCGTTGACATGCTTCTGTCAGATACTCAACCACAGTGTTTTCAGTAAGAATTTCAGGATTCCACAGCAGCTGGTCATTGTTTTCATAGACTGTGAATGACGGAGTCACAGATTTAAAACATACCACAAGAGAATAATGTATTGATGCCTCCAAAAATTTAAACCATTTCCATATGTGGAATCAAAAACATTTAATGATTAGAATTAGTCATGCAATTTAAACAACATATAATAATTGAAGAGTTTTAAAAATTACATCATACTAAGACTGATAAAGTTCCCATTTCATTAGTGCCAGCAACTTTTCGGTTAAAATATTTACAGTCAGTGTTTCCTTTAAAAATAATTATTGGTCCTAACTGTTTTTGTAACCCAATGTAATACTACTGCTACTACTACAAAAAAGCTTAATCTACATGTTTGAAAAGATGCAACTGCACATTTATTTTCCCGTGGTGCAGTATAATTCTACCAAACTGTTTTTTAATTGATCAATATAAGTCAAATCTACCTTTCTCTTTGTCTTTGTATTTACACAGTCCAGATGGTGTTTCAGCCTGATACATGGAGCCAACCATAATTTCCTGTTAAGAACATACCCGCGTCAAACATTTCATGGGAAATTACACACAAAAGGCATAGAGAAAACTATAAAGATGAAAGTGTTTACTTTTTTCCAGTCTTCAGAGGGAATATAGTCATCATCCTCCTCTGACTCTTCATCTACTTTATTATCTAAAAATTAAAAGTCAAGACAGTGCTTAAGCAAACTTACATGGGGTGAGAAACACTAAATAAAATGCAGTGAGCAGTACCAAGTGGAGCTTGTCTGTCTCTTACTCTGAAAGTAGCCAAGGTTCTGTGAACGTATGAGTTCAGCTGTTTTAGAGGATGTCACTGCACTAATTCGACTATCAGTGGAGTAGCTCTCATTTACCATTCCTGTGGATACCTTTGCTTCATCGTCCTGAAAACAAACAAAAAAACCACACCTTTAAACACAGTTTTAGAAAACATTTGCCAATATCTTGTATAAATAAATAAACTGCTACTCTGACTGAAACAAAACCACCGTAGGAAATTGCCATCGACTACAAAAGAGTATTATGATATAAAATGCTTTATTTTACATATGCATTAGTGTACCATTACGAAACCTTGCCATAGTCAGCCAAACTTGCTATCCGCCATTTTCATTTTCTTTAAAAACTCCTCCTAGTCTGTTTCTGATTTTCAACAAAATTTAATCATAACATCTTGCATAACATGCATACCACAGCAATGAATTTGAAGACTGATGCCAAAATGACACTTGAGGCTGTATCTCTGCAATGCTAAACTAAACTTTGTGTGTGCAATTGTCAACTCATACAAAACACACCACATCGATTTGATAATAGCACCTATTGATCAAACGTGAAATAAATCATATTACTAGAGGTTGTACTTATGATTTTTGTTATGGTTAGATGAAAAACAATTAATGTAATAAAGTGAAGTATACTTAGGCGTCCAGCAGTGACAGTTCAGGGGTTAGGCGCTAAAATGCAGTGTTGCATAAACCATAGGCCAAAACATGGCATGTTTGGTATCGCTGGACTTGGCAAGGATTCAGGAGTATAAAAAGTTGTCTCGTGTGAAAATAAGTTAAACACACCCAAAGTTATAAGCATGTGAATATTTGATTTTACCACTAGGTGGTGCTGGCTCAAAAAATGTCAGGCTCTTTCAGGGCACCGTGATGATGACCCTAACCAAATTTCATAACGATATGTCAATGCATTCGTAAAATGCAGCTTTTACAACAAAATGGTTGAAATAGAAAAATTGGGTATCATTCGACTCAGCATGATGCACCTAATCCAAAGAGACCAGATTTGGAAAAACTAACAGAATGCATAGTCGATATAAAAAAACTGGATGAGGAAGTCATTTCCTACTGCTACATTTTGATACAACAGAGGTGTTAATTATCTGACATAAAACCTCTGCATGTAATAACCAAGAACACTAAGACTTGATTTCTGTGCTGTCAATTCTGCATCATCAGTTAGGAACCTAGGTGTGGTATTTGATAGTAATCTTTCTTTTGGAAGCCACGTTTCTAGCATTTGTAAAACTGCATTTTTCCATCTCAAAAATGATAAAAACTAAATTACGAATATCCTCTCAATGTCAAATGCAGAAACGTTAATTAATGCATTCATGACCTCAAGGTTAGATTATTGTAATCCTTTATTGGGTGGTTGTTCTGCACGCTTAATAAACAAACTCCAAGTGGTCCAAAATGCAGCAGCTAGAGGTCTAAAAATGAGGAAGTATGACCATTCTAGCCCGGTCAAAACTGCACTGGCTCCCTATTAAACATTGTAGATTTTAAAATCTTTCTTATAACTTATGAAGCACTTGTTAAAATTACAAATGACATGTTTCTTGCGTCAGATCAAGGCTGCATCTCATTGCTACAGTAGGTAGACAGCCTAAATGGGCATTATCGGTGCCACGGCGGTAACTGCAATTCAGTCGTGTGTTAAAATCATTCGCGAAACTACCGCCAGGTGTCGCAAAGGGATGGATTAAATGTAATTGTAAAATGAGATAAAAGGAGGAAGAAGAACAACAACATTATGATATAACATTGTAACATTTAAAAAAAAAAAACATAAAAAAATGTACAATGAGTTAATTTCACAATGTAGGATAGTATTAGGCTACTCATCAAAAATTAAAAGAAGACCTTTACACAAAGGATCATATGCATGCTATTGTTATTAAACAGTAAATAAATATAACATTTAGCTTATATATATATATATATATATATATATATATATATATATATATATATATATATAGCTAAATGTATTCATTTCATTTCGGTTCATTCTTGGTTTAACCTCTTAGCCTGCACCCGACCCCCTCGTCCTCAAAGCCACTCAACCCGCACGTGTCAGAGTTTATGAATAGATTAAATGAAACGGGACAAATTTAATCTTGACAAACTATGTATCATTATAAAGATTTAAGCCTCAAGCATCGACGACAGATCGCTGTTTTTTAATGGAAAGCTTATAAAGACTGTATTTGCTGCCTGTTGGTGTTGCTGTTGGACAGTGTTTTCTCTACTTCCTGTTGGCCTTCTGTAGCTAATCATAGCTCCGTGTAGCTGTTTTTATTTTATATTTTTTCTCTATAATCTTTCTTACTATCACTGTCTGTTTGTTTGTTTGTTTGTTTTTTAAGTTGTAAAATATAACTTAATTCACACCATATTTCTGATATTATCGATCAATCTTATCAGATTAACTTTGATCGTTCACTCTTCCGTGACTGCAGTACACCTGCAAAGCGTTAGCACCCGTTAGCTTGTCATTAGCGTTTTCTTTTCTCCTCTCCTCTCTCTCGCTCCAGTTTTTCACAAGTTCATCAAACAACCGCAGTAAGAATATTTCATCAAGCCTGGTGAGTAATGGCTTCGCCTACTATCGTTATTTGCACCTCTTGCCACATGTACAGTTTATCTATCTCTGTCGCTGATGAGGGATTCACATGTGATAAATGCAGGGAAATAGTTAGGCTGCATACTCGCACCCTAAAGAGAGCAGCCCGAAAAATGGAGCGCAGCTGGAGGAAAACAAAACTAGAGGTATTTCGTATTGCTTGGCGGGAAAGTAGCATATCCTATAGAAAAGCATTAAAAACTGCTAGATCTGATTACTTTTCTTCTCTTTTAGAAGAAAACAAACATAACCCCAGGTATTTATTCAATACAGTGGCTAAATTAACGAAAAATAAAGCCTCAACAAGTGTTGACATTTCCCAACACCACAACAGTAATGACTTTATGAACTACTTTACTTCTAAAATCGATACTATTAGAGATAAAATTGCAACCATTCAGCCGTCAGCTACAGTATCAAATCAGACAGTGCACTATAGACCCCCTGAGGAACAGTTCCACTCATTCTCTACTATAGGAGAGGAAGAATTGTATAAACTTGTTAAATCATCTAAACCAACAACATGTATGTTAGACCCTATACCATCTAAGCTCCTAAAAGAGGTGCTTCCAGAAGTCATAGGTCCTCTTCTGACTATTATTAATTCCTCATTGTCATTAGGATATGTCCCCAAAACCTTCAAACTGGCTGTTATTAAGCCTCTCATAAAAAAACCACAACTTGACCCCAGAGAACTTGTTAATTATAGACCAATCTCAAATCTCCCTTTTCTGTCCAAGATACTAGAAAAGGTGGTATCCTCACAATTATATTCCTTCTTAGAGAAAAATGGTATATGCGAGGATTTCCAGTCAGGATTTAGACCGTATCATAGTACTGAGACTGCTCTCCTTAGAGTTACAAATGATCTGCTCTTATCATCTGATCGTGGATGTATCTCTCTATTAGTTTTATTGGATCTTAGTGCTGCGTTTGACACAATTGACCACAACATTCTATTGCATAGACTTGAACACTTTGTTGGCATCAGTGGAAGTGCATTAGCATGGTTTAAATCGTACTTATATGACCGCCATCAGTTCGTAGCAGTGAATGAAGATGTATCATATCGATCACAAGTGCAGTATGGAGTACCTCAAGGCTCAGTACTAGGGCCGCTACTCTTCACGCTTTATATGTTACCCTTGGGAAATATCATCAGGAAACATGGTGTTAGTTTTCACTGTTATGCTGATGATACGCAGCTCTATATTTCCTCGCAGCCTGGTGAAACACACCAATTTGAAAAACTAATGGAATGCATAGTCAATATAAAAAATTGGATGACGAGTAATTTCTTACTGCTAAATTCAGAAAAAACAGAGGTGTTAATCATAGGGCCTAAAAACTCTGCTTGTAATAACCTAGAACACTGTCTAAGACTTGATGGTTGCTCTGTCAATTCTTCGTCATCAGTTAGGAACCTAGGTGTGCTACTTGATCGCAATCTTTCCTTAGAAAGCCACGTTTCCATTTGTAAAACTGCATTTTTCCATCTCAAAAATATATCTAAATTACGGCCTATGCTCTCAATGTCAAATGCAGAAATGTTAATCCATGCATTTATGACTTCAAGGTTAGACTATTGTAATGCTTTATTGGGTGGTTGTTCTGCACGCTTGGTAAACAAACTACAGCTAGTCCAAAATGCAGCAGCAAGAGTTCTTACTAGAACCAGGAAGTATGACCATATTAGCCCGGTCCTGTCCACACTGCACTGGCTCCCTATCAAACATCGTATAGATTTTAAAATATTGCTTATTACTTATAAAGCCCTGAATGGTTTAGCACCTCAGTATTTGAATGAGCTCCTTTTACATTATACTCCTCTATGTCCGCTACGTTCTCAAAACTCAGGCAATTTGATAATACCTAGAATATCAAAATCAACTGCGGGCGGCAGATCCTTTTCCTATTTGGCGCCTAAACTCTGGAATAACCTACCTAACATTGTTCGGGAGGCAGACACACTCTTGCAGTTTAAATCTAGATTAAAGACCCATCTCTTTAACATGGCATACACATAACATACTAATATGCTTTTAATATCCAAATCCGTTAAAGGATTTTTAGGCTGCATTAATTAGGTAAACTGGAACCGGAAACACTTCACATAACACCGTACTTTCTACATCATTAGAAGAATGGCATCTACGCTAATATTTGTCTGTTTCTGTCTTATTCCGAGGTCACCGTAGCCACCAGATCCAGTCTGTATCCAGATCAGAGGGTCACTGCAGTCGCCCGGATCCAGTACGTATCCAGACCAGATGGTGGATCAGCACCTAGAAAGGACCTCTACTGCCCTGAAAGACAGCGGAGACCAGGACAACTAGAGCCCCAGATACAGATCCCCTGTAAAGACCTTGTCTCAGAGGAGCACCAGGGCAAGACCACAGGAAACAGATGATTCTTCTGCACAATCTGACTTTGTTGGAGCCTGGAATTGAACTACTGTTTTCGTCTGGTCAGAGGAGAACTGGCCCCCCAACTGAGCCTGGTTTCTCCCAAGGTTTTTTTCTCCATTCTGTCACCGATGGAGTTTCGGTTCCTTGCCGCTGTCACCTCTGGCTTGCTTAGTTGGGGTCACTTCATCTACAGCGATATCGTTGACTTGATTGCAAATAAATGTACAGACACTATTTAAACTGAACAGAGATGACATAACTGAATTCAATGATGAACTGCCTTAAACTATCATTTTGCATTATTGAGACACTGTTTTCCAAATGAATGTTGTTCAGTGCTTTGACGCAATGTATTTTGTTTAAAGCACTATATAAATAAAGGTTATTGATTGATTGATTGATTTGTGTAAGCAGTACACATAAAAAACATGAACATTAGAAACGCTGTACATACCACATCCGTCGTAATAACGAGTCATAAACAAATCCACAGCTGTAAATCCCGGTTTAGTTAACCGTAAGGGTCCACTGAACGACATCATGAAGCACGTTTAGTCCAACGAAGCAATAAGGTTGTAATATGGATCATAATTCCTTTGTTTACTTTCAGTTCTTCAGCGACAGAAATGTTTGCGTCCTTTATGGAACTCACGGTCGGAAACTGCGTCTTGGTAGTAAAAACATGGCATGGTTTTGCAGCATACAGTGTCACAAATAGAATGAGGTGATCCAACGGAAAAAAAGAATGAATGAAAGATAGGCGAAAGATAGTTTATTTGAATTTGGTGCTCCTTCCTGAGGGCTGGTGACGCGCTCTGACGCACCTGTCAGTTGATGGAGGCGTAACTTACAGCGATCGCCTTTGTCTTTGTTTCTTTTATTTTTCGACAGTTTTTATATATGTGAGAGTGTGTTTTTTGTTGAATGTGAATGTATCCATGTCATTACCATCTGTTTGAGTGCAAATCAGCCCAAATCAGCTCGCTATTACTGTATGATCACGGCTATCAAAGTGAACGCGTCTATATGAATAGAGAGAGTGGATTATTTACTTTATGGCACATGTGTGTTATTACCATCTGTAAAAGTGGACATCAGCACTTGTTTGCATCGTAATTCATTGTAAATACTGCATTTCTGACAATCTCAGGATTTTCTGTAATTGGCAAACAAAGTTAGATCTTTTTTTTATTTTTCTTACTCAAATTATTCTTATTGTATTTTTCTAGTGATAAAATAAATTACTTATATGATGTCTAAGTTTCTGTCTAGTGTTTTATAATTGAAAAAAACTATGCAGTGGTATGTTTACTGACTAAATAGTTTGTAGAAGCCTTCAATACTATTGGGAAATATATTTTCTTATATTTGGGGGGTGGGGGGTATAGACATAGTCTCAGAAAAATATTTGCAGGAGTCTCATTTTTGTTAATTATGATTTTTTTCCATCAATACTGAAACACACGTGAACTACAAAGCCTATTTTACCTAAAGCCCACCTTAGCTTTAAATTATTATTATTATGTGTTTTTGCTAAGCCTATATTATTGTATACTGCAATTATATTTATCCATTAGAATTATATACATTTTTAATTCTTGTTTTGTTCTGATAAATTTGTTAAATTTAAAGGATTTGTTGTAAAGTGAAGAGAACTAAAAATATCCTGTTGGTACATTATAACATTATTAGGCCAGTCGTTATTATTTCTGAATGTAATATAATGCAACTTATACATGACTTATATTTTTTCCTCTCACAACTTCTGATTTATTTTTTAGCATTTAAAAATCAAAACATGCAGCAAACAGAAAATAGGTGACGAATCCGTTAAAATGCAACCTATACACGACCTATATTTTTTTTCCTCTGACAAACTTAATTTATTTGTTAGTGTGTTTAAAAAATAAAAAATAAAACATGCAGCAAATGAAAATAGGCGATTAATCCATCAAAATTTATTATTCTGGGTTAACAGTATTTATAATTATCTTATATTTCAGAACAAAGCCTAGGCTATCCAGGTTTTTTTTATTTAAAAATGTTTGATATAAAGGTTGCTGTCCCATTTAATACAGGAATTGTTCATTTAAAAAAAATCGAATTATATCATTAGTTCTAATTATATTGTTAACACAAGTTCATTTAGGCTATTTAACATGCACTGTGACATTTTAAAAATGTTTTACTTATAAACTCCTTGAGAATTTAAAGTTAAAGTTAGTTTAATAGTATTTCAATTCAAGTTTAAAAAAAAGGTTTTAATTGCTTAAATTATTTTTATTAATTAATAATATGTTATCTTGTTTATTCTTGTAGAAAATACGTGTTTAATCTTAAAGAAATTAAGATTAAACACGATTTATGTAGGTTGCAATTATATATAAAAAAAATAAAAAAAAAATAAAAAATTGAGTTAATTGAGATTAATTAATTACACAAAAAATAATGCGTTAACAAGATTAATTCTTCATATAACTTAATCTACAGCGATATCATTGACTTGATTGCAAATAAAAACAGACACTATTTCAACTGAACAGAGATGACATAACTGAATTCAATGATGAACTGCCTTTAACTATCATTTTGCATTATTGAGACTGTTTTCCAAATGAATGTTGTTCAGTGCTTTGACGCAATGTATTTTGTTTAAAGCACTATATAAAGGTGATTGATTGATTGATTAATTAATTACAGAAAAAAAAATTCCCGCATTTTTAATAACTTATTTTTGCACCGCGGAACGTTTCTCACTGGATGAGTTTCGGCGGACCGATTTATACTGGAGCACCAACTAGCGTTCGCATATCACCGCAGCACATCAAGTCTCAAATATCACCTCAACGCAAAACATATAGCAGCTAGCGTGGACTTTACACTTTATGTTGAACTATGTATTATTTTGTTGGTGCAACAGTTTATGTTGAACTCGTTATTGTTTTGCCCAAGGTTATTGAGAGTTGGACTTAGTATGTTATGGCCTCTGAAGCAACAGAGAGATGTTTTCTAATAGTCAGTGTTTCCAATGTTCTGAATGTAATTGACAGTATTGTGTTTTACTTAAAAAAACATTTTACAGAAGGTTCCAGCACCTATAAGCTACCTGAATTTCTGAAATGTACTATTTCTAAATTGTTTCTAAATATGCTATTGCTACACTTCATGGCAAAAATTGCACTGGTCTGCTAGACTTGGTTGAACAAAAATAAACAATATTTTGTCGCTTAAGCTTATGTATTCAGTCATTATTCAATGGTATACTATAAATCCATGTGAAAAAAAAAATTACTTCTCACTGTTCCCAGGTCAAATATTTATCTGCGATTAATTAATTACAAAGCCTCTAATTAATTAGATTAATTTTTTAAATACCATTGGCCTGAGTAATTTTGACCATTATAGAATTGTGACTTTAAAGATTATTAATTTAGGAGGTGAAAATACTGTGAAATTACAAATGTGACCCGTCACGGAAACCAGCAACACAAGTCGGCAGCACAACTTTCGAGCAAAATGAGAAAGAAGCGTTTTTTTTTTTTTTTTTATTGGTGATTTTCATTTTTTTGCAGAATCTGTTAGTTGATATCACAAAGAAACCTCTCCGTGTTTGAGATAGCAGTATTGGTATATTTAAAAGCGTAGATTTTGAGGTTGAAATCAGCTAGTTTGTCGGAGATTCTAGCACGCAGTAGGGGCGTTTCATTGTCTGTCTGTATTTCCATACTGGATAAGCCGGCTTTTGTTTCTTTTGTTATTTCCCCCACCCTCCGAGGGAAGCGTGGCTACTTAGTATGTAGCGCTCTGGCCGGCTGTAGCTAATATCAAAATTCAATGGAGATGTACGCCGCAAAGATTAACGCAGACGAGCTGAATTGTGGCCGTTACACGGAAAATGCTTTGAAGTACTTCTTTGACAAGCCGGATGCTTATAAACAATCTATAAACAAATAAAATTAGCATCAATATGTACTTTTTGTTTACATAAACATTAAAATAATAACATTAAAAATGATGGCCACATTCGAAAGATTAAAGAGATAAAACTCATATTTCAGCCCCTAAATCATTTTTATAAAAGTCAAAAAAGATAAAGTACTGACATTTACAATGCACATTCTCCTTTATTATTAATAGTATGCGGTCCGATTTTTCCCGTTGTGTCTGTCATTGCTATGCAGGGGGTATGGCTTATCGAAATGAGATGTAAATGAGCCCCATTGTCACTCGCAGCAGCTTTTAATGATCACTGTACTGTGTTGTTGGACAAAGTGGCACCTTTTAAAACTAGAGAAATTTCATCTGTCAATACATCACCGTGGATTAATGACGCCATTCGTAGCTTAAGGCATGTTTGTCGGAGAACTGAGCGCTTATGGAAAGCGACTCAGCTACAAGTTCACCGATTGTATCTTAAAGAGCTCTATAGGGACTTACACAAAATGATTAAAGAGGCTAGAGCCTCTTATTTTACTAATCTGATTTCTGCCTGTAAAAAGAATCCAAAAGCTCTCTTTGAAACTATTAACAACATTGTTTCTCCTGCTGCATGTATTGTCCCTGTGTTTGCAAATGTTGACTGCAATCACTTTTTGTTTCATTTTATGGACAAGGTTAGAGCTGTCAGGGCAGGCTTGGTTCCATCAGCTAACCATCATATAGTTAAAGATCATAGACCTTCAATATTGGACTCTTTCTGCCCTATTACCCTGAATGACATCATGGAATTAGTGGGCTCGATGAGACCATCTCAAAGCCCTGTTGATATTTTACCTACTACTTTACTTTTAAAATCCATAAATCATCTGGGCCCATGTTTGGTTTCAATTTTAAACCTATCTCTTCAGTTGGGCCAGGTTCCTAGCTCCTTTAAGCATGCTGTTGTTCAGCCTATCTTGAAAAAGAATAATCTTGATGCAGCTTCATTTAAAAACTACAGGCCTATTTCTAAGTTGCCCTTTCTTTCTAAAATTTTAGAAAAGGTTGTTGCGAAGCAGCTAAATAATGTTTTGGATTCCCATAAAATCCTTGATAAGTTTCAGTCTGGTTTTCGTAAAAATCATTCAACTGAGACTGCCCTCCTTAGGGTTTCAAATGACATTTTGATGGCTGCTGATGGGGGTAAATGCTCTGTGCTGGTTCTATTAGATCTTAGTGCGGCGTTTGATACCGTGGATCACTGCACTATGATTGATAGACTGAAAACAACTGTGGGCATTACTGGATCAGCTCTGGATTGGTTTTCCTCCTATCTTTCAGACAGGAGTTTCTCTGTGTCCGTAGGAACATATATGTCAGACTCTGCTCCTTTGTCTTGTGGTGTGCCCCAGGGTTCTGTGCTTGGCCCTCTGCTGTTCAGCCTGTATATGCTTCCTCTTGGGAAGATAATTGGTAGTTTTGGGGAAATATCATACCATTGTTATGCTGATGATATTCAATTATATTTATCTTTTAGCCCTGATAGGTTGGACAAACTGTCCTTGTTGCACAATTGCTTAGCCTCCATTAAAAATTGGATGGCAGATAATTTTCTGCAACTAAATCCAGACAAAACTGAGGTGCTGATTTTTGCACCGGATAACATTATTCCTAGGATAAGGCAGGAAATTGGGGATCTATCATCTTTGGACTGTAATGTTGTGCGAAATTTGGGTGTCATTTTTGATAAATCTATGTGTTTTAGCAGTCATGTAAAATCTGTGGTTCGTTCCTGTTTTTTCCATCTCAGGAACATCGCTAAGATTAGATCTGTGGTTTCTAAAAAAGAGATGGAGATGCTTATTCATGCTTTTATTTCTTCTCGTCTTGACTTTTGCAATGTACTGTACACTTGTTTAAACAAATCCTCTATGGACAAGTTGCAAGTGGTACAGAATGCAGCTGCAAGACTTTTGAATAAGACCAACAGAAGAACACATTACACCTATACTTAAGGCTCTACATTGGCTTCCAATTAGTTTTAGAGTACGGTTTAAAATTTTAACCATTACTTACAGAGCCTTGCATGATCAGGCTCCCTCTTATATCCAGGATATACTGCATGTATACACTTCTGGTCGCTCTTTGAGGTCTTCTGGTCAAGACCTTTTAACTGTTCCTAGAACACGTTTTAAAACAAGAGGTGACCGAGCCTTCTGTGTGGTGGCTCCAAGGCTCTGGAACTCCCTTCCATTAGCCTTGAGAGCTTTGGATTCAGTGGAAGCTTTTAAAAAATGCCTTAAGATGCATCTTTTTAGACAACCATTTAATTAGCAATATGGTTTTGTATGTTTTGTGTATCTGTGTATATTTGTATGTTATGTGCATGAGTATATCTGTTAAGTGTATATTTTAATTTAATTTTGTGAAGCATTTTGTGACTTTTTTGTCTGTGAAAAGTGCTATAGAAATAAAGCTTGCTTACTTACTTACTTACTGCACAATCTTCAGAGACTATTTCTGCTTCTTGAGCTTTTTTGAGTGCCTACCTTCAAATGGCCACAACTTCTCCAAATATTATCAGATTTCCATGTGTTACACATCGTTGGAAAGCTTGGAGACTACACTTTCAGAATCTGTGAATAACTCAAAATGCCCCAGAACCGACTTGTGTCCCTACTTTCCGTGATTGGTCACAAATGTCATGGATTTTAGAGCATAACAACTGAAGTTTTATGAAACATTAGCCAATAAAGCATTTTTTTAAACAACTGAACTTAAAGTTGTGAACTAAAATATCATTTCAACCATACAGCATGTGAATAAATACATTTAATAATTTTCATAACATTTCATTATTCATAAAATGCATAACGTTTCTGGTGTTTGGATTTGTACTTCAATATAATGAGCTCCAAGTTGAAGAATAGCCCTAGACTAGTTTCTCTCTCTCTCTCTCTCTAACAGAATTAGCTCAATGATATACGTCTTCCTTCAGTTAGAATGAATGTTTTCCTGCCTTGCTAAATGTTGGTCTCATGATCAAGAAGTTGTATTCGCCTCAATCTGATTCAGTAAAGTCAAACCGCAGACGGAGCACTGTGAGGCGGAAGCAGAGGATTCCGCTTGATCTTAAAGCCTTCCGCAAACGCTATGTTCACAAATAACAATGATTTTTGTAAAATGATGATTCATTATCAATTGATAATTTGTTATTATCATTATGGTCTTATGAAAATAATAATATGGGCTGCAAGAAAATAATGAATACAAAGAGTGCTGCTGAATGCAGGCATGTTTCAGCCCAGTAACACACCGTTCCTCAGAGCCAAAAAACAGACCAAATTCAGTTTAGCTGGAGGGGGTTGGGTTTTTTGGGGGTAGTTATGTATGGCTTGTGGGGGTCGAGATAAAGGTGTGAATCTCTTGCTCTTTCATATGGACAGTGTCTTATGAGGCTTTCACTTGCTGAACTGGTTTATATAGGACTGTTGTTTTGGTTATAGACTAAAAAATGGTCTTCCCCCACGTAAGAAATTTTTTAGTTCTAGTCGTTCGTTTGTTATATTCAACTAATCAGAGGTTTATATTAAATTTACATAATCAAATCTTAATATATTCCATGCTCAAGCACATGCAGAAGTAGCCTAATAATTGTGAAAAATGAGACATTTTAATTATTTATTAATAAACAAATGTTTTCTTGTCGGCTGCCAGATGAAATTCACAGTGCTGGATCTCTCGGACGAGAGAAATGCAACATTCTCAGATTACACAATTAGTTTTCGTTTAAAAAACATTTCAAGCTTTCTGTAGATATATTTTTATTGTATGTGGGACACCACAATATTATGTTAATTAAAAATATATAAATTCATTATCAGGAAAAAATTAAATTGATGAGACAGTGCCTCCCTGTCATTAATGCACATTAATAATTTTTGCACAAACACTTGAATATGAATGTTGTGGTTTTCACTCGCTCCAAGAGCGCTCCATCATGAGTACAATTCATGCCAACAACCCATAATATAACTTCATATTCAGCAAGAATTCTGTAGCGGGAAGCTACAGGCTATAAAAGTTTGTCTGTTTCTTTTACTGATTATTTTCGGGTTAAAGCATGATTTAAACAGATACAGCACATCCACATGCAATCGCTTTCGCAATAATGCATTCAAACAAATGTAATCTTACAGTGCTACTACATTATCAGTAGGCTATCTGATTTTGAAAACTTGAAGTTAATCGATCTGTTTGGATAAAATAACTGACACAAATGTACTGTTATTTTCATCACAAACAAAATGTTCACAGCAGAAAGCAACAATTAAAGATGTAATGCTTACAATGTTATTAGTTTGGCATGTGATATAGGGAAAAAAAGTTTACACACAATAGCCTAAGAAACTTTGAAACTCTCCTGTTATTTTTATTTTTTATATGCTATGTTATGAACATAACATTTCAAACATACTGAAATTGTCACGGTTCATGAATGCACCGTCTCCTGCTGGGTTCATGTTACGTCATGTTGATTGTTTCATGTGGGTGTTACCGCTGATCATCTGATCAGCAGCAGCTGCAGCTCATTCCAACAGCCTACTTAATGCCCAGTCTTTCATCTCTTGTTTGTCAAGTCGTTGTTTGAGGTCCTCATGGTTCATGTCTGTTTGTCCTTCAGCGTTACTGCTTCATGCTTTGTCTCCTGTTCGGTCTCCTCTGGATTACTGCCATCATCCACGGATCTATCACTACCACCGCCTCCACCAACGCACTCAAGACACCTACTCACCTGTCTGTGTTACCGTCGGGGTCCCTGCATCACTCTCCAACATCTACTCAACATTACCTTCCTACAATAAACCTTATTTACTTGCATTTGCCTCCTGTCCTCCATTTAACGGGATAGAAATACTTTATCCATGGAGTGAAGGCGGATCGTGTTTCTGTTATCAGTGCGCGGAGGGGAAGTTGTTGCTGCTCACAGACTCCTCTACCAGTGAGAGAGATGTTTCACCCGACGAAATAAATACGACCGCGGCAGCACAAGCACAGCATATCTGCCAAAAATCAACCTGCAGCAATGCTCGTTGATCGACTTGCCAAGCTTTACTTTTTTTGGGTTGCATGGCAGTAAATAATATGATAATATGACCACGTAGTCAATACAGATATTTAATAAAAACATTAAAACAAGCAGGGCTGTAACATAAAATAATAAAAAAACGCATGCCAGGTCTACACTGGACACAAGTGGAGCGATCCAACAAAAGACAACAGACCCCAGTGATGGATACACTGGACACGATCCCCATCAGTGAACTGATGCTCGTTCTATTTATGACGAAATGTACCGACACTACATTCAGATGATTTGACACTATAGTGTGATGTCATAAAGTTTAAACACACTTTTAGCGCAGTGGGGCACGGATGACAACTCTCACGTCCGGTGTAGACACAGACAGTGACTGCTCCATTTACAAATAAGTTCTATAAGAAAATAAATAAATAAATAAACCAGCTGCATAACGAGATGGAAATATAGACTAGAAAATATATTAGCAGGTCCTCCGTCCATGACACTGATGAGCTGATGAGCTGCTGGTTTTAATCTTAACAGCTCTTAATGCTGAGTGGATGGTTAGATGCACGATGGGCTAGTATAAAAAAATAAAAAATAAAAAAAAAGGGGCACCCCTTGCAGAATCTGTGAAAATATGAGTAATTTTCAAAAAATAAGAGAGATCATACTAAATGCATGTTATTTTTTATTTAGTACTGTCCTGAGTAAGATATTGTGCATAAAATATTTTAAAATTTATTCCACAAGACAAAAAAAATGCTTAAATTATTAAAATAACCCCACTCAAAAGTTTGGGAACCCTTGGTTCTTAGTACTATGTTCTGTTACCTGATGATCCTCGACTGTCTTTCTGTTTTGTGATGGTTGTGCATGAGTCCCTTGTTTGTTCTGAACAGTTAAACTGAGCAGCGTTCTTCAGAAAAATCTTTAAGGTCCTGCAGAATCTTCAGTTTTCCAACATCTTTACATATTTGAACCCTTTCCAGCAGTGACTGTATGCTTTTGAGATGCATCTTTTCAGACTGAGGACATTTCAGGGACTCAAACACAACTATTTAAAAAGATTCAAACATTCACTGATGCTCCTGAAGGAAACAAGATGCATTAAGAGCTGGGGGGTGAAAAATTGTAAATTGTACTTAATTTGTGTACCGGGAAACATACAAGTATCTTCTGTTGCTTACGAAGGGCAGAACTAAATGGAAAAAAATATATATTTCAACAAAATAAGACAAATTTGGCCATCTTCATTGTGTTCAAAAGTTTTCACCCCCCAGCTCTTAATGCATCTTGTTTCCTTCTGGAGCATCAGTGAATGTTTGAATCTTTTTAAATAGTTGTGTTTGAGTGCCTCAAATGTCCTCAGTGTGATAAGGTGCATCTCAAAATCATAAAGTCACTGCTGGAAAGGGTTCAAATATGTAAAGATGTTGGAAAACTGAAGATTCTGCAGGACCTTAAAGATTTTTCTGAAGAACGCTGCTCAGTTTAACTGTTCAGAACAAACAAGGGACTCATGCACAACCATCACAAAACAGAAAGACAGTCGAGGATCATCAGGTAACAGAACACAATACAAAGAACCAAGGGTTCCCAAACTTTTGAGTGGGGTTATTTTAATAATTTCAGCATTTTTTTTGTCTTGTGGAATAAATGTTCAAATATTTTATGTACAATATCTTACTCAGGACAGTACTAAATAAAAAATAACATGCATTTAGTATGATCTCTCTTATTTTTTGAAAATTACTCATATTTTCACAGATTCTGCAAGGGGTGCCCAAACTTTCGATCCCCACTGTGTGTGTGTGTGTGTATATATATATATATATATATATATATATATATATATATATATATATATATATAAATTATTATAAATATTATAAATTATATATTATTTTTTTTATCATGTTTCATTTATAAATTTGACTGCTAAATGAATGATAAAGAACTATATTAAAACTTGTTTTGTTAAATTACTTCGTCATTTGAATACTGATTTAAAAATCAGTTTAAATCATGAATCAGATTTTCATTAGGCCATATGCTATAGCCCAACTTTAAAAGCAAGTAAATAAGGCTCCCTTTAAAATTACTTAAGTTGCCAATTACTAAAGCTCTTTTTACATCTTGTGTATTTTGTTGATTATAATAAGAGAACTTGAGTTTAATTGTGAGGGCGTTTTATTAATCCGTCCATTCTTTAGAGTTTCAGAGATTTAATCATGCAGGTTTAATTTATTCGTTTCTTGTTTTAGGCTAATTAGGCCTACAGACAAATGTCTTTTTCCCAGTAAGTGATTTCAAAATAAAGGACAGGTAACGAATAAGAAAATGCATGTTGTTTTATTAAAGGGAAAAATATATTTATATTTAAAATATAAATTAAATTAAAGCTGCAAGCAGCGAACGGGCCCTCGCACCCGGGCTCACCGCCAGTGAGTGGCTTTAGTAAAAAGATGAACGGTGAGAAATATGCATTTAAAATTATAAATATAAGTGGAATATATCAAAGTTTATTCCATATATGTGCCAATCTTTCTGTTGTCAGCAGGTGGCGCTATCATTATAATGGAATATTGGCCTTCAGGTGTGTTCAGGCCAGGACTCTTATCGAACATGTGAAGTACGGGGAAGATCGAACATTTTATGCCTGAGTTACAACGACTTCTCTTGCTGTGGCAAGACATAAAATTTTATTGTGGCGCCATTGGGGAAGTCGTGGCCTAATGGTTAGAGGGTTGAACTCCCAATCGAAGGGTTGTGGGTTCTGGTCTAGGGCCGGACGGAATTGTGGGTGGGGGGAGTGCATGAACAGGTGCCCTTGAGCAAGGCATCGAACCCCCAACTGCTCCCCGGGCGCCGCAGCATAAATGGCTGCCCTCTTCTCAGGGTGTGTGCTCACAGTGTGTGTGTGTGTGTTCACTGCTCTGTGTGTGTGCATTTCGGATGGGTTAAATGCAGAGTACAAATTCTGAGTATGGGTCACCATACTTGCCTGAATGTCACTTTACTAATTCACTAATCACTAATTGACACACCCTTTAACAAAAACTCAAGATTTCCAGAATTTAACATTGCACAGGCATTTAGATTAGACTGACCACACAAAAAAAAAAAATAATAATGTCAAAATATCTCTAGGAGTAGTTTGTCTCAGCGTTTGTCTCAGCAGGTGGCGCTATGAATATAACTGAATATGGGCATGTAGATCTATTAAGGGCAGAAGTCTTATCTAACATGCAAAGTTTGGGGCAGATAGGACATTGTATGTCTGAGTTACAGCAACTTCCTCTTTCATGGCAAAACATCGAAATTTGTCAGGCCACCATGGACACGCCCTTTAACCAAACCTAAAGATCTTCGCAATTTAACATCGCAAAGGCCTTTAGATTTAACTGTCCAAGTTTGGTGTTTATCTGAATAAATCTCTAGGAGTTTGTTGAAGTACAACCCCTGAATATGTCAAAAACAACGCCAATTTTGTAGAGAAAATGTCCTGTTGGGATTCGGATTTCGTACTAAGATACTTTTTTGTAGGCATTGGTGTGTTACATGTGTGTACCGATTTTTGTACATGTACATGAAACATAGCTCGAGGCGCACTCTGTTGAAAGTGTATAGGTGGCACTATCGAGCCATTTTGCCAAACCCGATGGAATATTGGCCTTCAGATGTGTTCATGCCCGGACTCTTATCACACATGTGAAGTTTGGGGAAGATCGGACATTTTATGCCTGAGTTATAACATCTTTTATTCCCATGGCGAGACATCCAACTTCGTCATGGCGCTATGGACACGCCTTTTAACGAAAACTCAAGATCTTCACAACTTAACATCACACAGGCCTTTAGATTAGACTGACCACAAAAAAGACATTGATCTCATAAAATTTCTAGGAGTAGTTAGTCGCAGCGTAAAATATGGCAATTCCTGTTGCCAATAGGTGGCGCTATGACTATAACTGAATATGGGCATGACAATCTGTTCAGTTTCAGAGTCTCATCAAACATGTGAATTTTGGGGCAGATTGGACATTGTATGTCTGAGTTATAGCAACTTCATTTTTCATGGCGAATCATCGAAATTCGCCAGGCCGCCACGGACACGCCCTTTGACGAAAACTCAAGATCTTCACAATTTAACATCGCAAAGGCCTTTAGATCAGGCATACCAAATTTGGTGTTGATCTGAATAAATCTCTAGGAGGAGTTCATTAAAACACAGCGCATGGAAATGACCAAAATTACACAAAATTTGCTCATAATATTAAAAATAACCGACTTCCTGTTGGGTTTAAAATTTTGCTCCAAGAGTCTTTTTTGTAGCTATTGGTGTGTTACATGTGTGTGCCAATTTTCGTGCATGTACATGAAACATAGCTGGAAGGCTGTTGATTTTCTTAGAATAGGTGGCGCTGTCGAGTCTTTTGCCACACCCTCTTCTGAATCCTATATCAGATGAAAATTTTCACCAGGTTTGACGCGTGTGCAAAGTTTCATGACTTTTTGAGCATGTTTAAGCCCTCAAAAATGCGATTCATTCGGGAGAAGAAGAAGCGGAATGATAATAATAATTAATGCTGCAAGCAGCGATGAACGGGCCCTCGCACCCGGGCTCACCGGCAGCGAGTGGCTTTAGTAAATAGATGAGCGGTGAGAAATATGCATTTAAACTCATAAATATAAGTGGAATATATCAAAGTTATTCCATATATGTGCCAATCTTCCTGTTGCCAGCAGGTGGCACTATCATTATAATGGAATATTGGCCTTCAGTTGTGTTCAGGGCAGGACTCTTATCGAACATGTGAAGTTTGGGGAAGATCAAACATTTTATGCCTGAGTTACAACAACTTCCTTTACTGTGGCGAGACAACAAATTTTGTCATGGCGCCATGGACACGCCCTTTAAAAAAAAAAAAAGATCTCCATAATTTTGCATTGCACATGCCTTTAGATTAGACTGACCACAAAAAAAAACATTAATGTCATACTATTTCTAGTAGTTTGTCGCAGCGTAATACATGTCACTTCCTGTTGCCAGCAGGTGGCGCTATGACTATAACTGAAAATGGGCATTTAGATCTGTTAAGGGCAGAAGTCTTATCTAACATGTGAAGTTTGGGGCAGATTGGACATTGTATGACTGAGTTACAGCAACTTCCTTTTTCATGGCGAAACATCGACATTTGTCAGGCCGCCATGGACACGCCCTTTAACGAAACCTCAAGATCTTCGCAATTTAACATCGCAAAGAGCTTAAGATTACACTTACCAAGTTTGGAGTTGATCTGAATAAATCTCTAGGAGGAGTTTGTTAAAGTACAACCCCTGAAAATGGCAAAAACAACACTAATTTTGCAGGGAAATTTTAAATAACCGACTTCCTGTTGGGATTCGGATTTTGAACCAAGAGACTTTTTTGTAGCTATTGGTGTATTACATATGTGTACCAATTTTCGTATATGTACGTGACACGTAGCTCGATGCGCACTCCATTGAATGTGTATAGGTGGCGCTGTCGAGCCATTTTGCCACACCCAATGGAATATTGGCCTCCAGATGTGTGCAGGTCAGTACTCTTATCAAACTAACTGTTCTGTTCTATCTGTATAAGAACTATCTGTTCTGGCAAGGCCAGTGACGCCCAGGAATAGACTGGTTGACAACCAGGAAGAGGCTGGTGACTACTGGAGAGACAGTTGGCAGCTTGGGAAGACAGCACTCGGGGTGGGAAGGGTTGGCAGCCCAAACCACATTCTCCGAGAGGAGGAACCCTTGTTGAAGCTACAGATCAACCCATGGAAATATACCCCCAGGGGAACCCGAGAGGGGGGGAGAATGAGAACCCCAATCTGACAGACCCAAGGTTATCGACTAATGGAAATGGAGGAACGACAATGACCGCAGTATGCAGGTGCGGGAAAACCTGCAAAAACAGCGCTGTAAGGGAAACAGGTCAATTTAGCTCAAAGGGAATCATTTAAGATTTTAAAGGGAATTTGAACAGAATCACTGTTTCACGGCTGTTCACGGAGACGCGCCTGCGGTTCAGTGAACGAGCCGTTTAACATCAAATCTGCGCTGGATACTAATATCCAAACTATAGTGAAAACACTATCAATTAGCACAGTAACAAGATCGGCAGTTTAAGACATTAACTTGTAAGCACAAAACACAAGATACTTCTCTTTTCAATATGAATAAGGCTTTATTAGATAAATCTAAGACATATAAACTAATCTAACACATAAACGCACGCACACACACATTCACACAAGTTGCAGGAAGGTCGAAAGTTAGGGAAAGATGAGTTTAAGAGAATGGAAATATGGAATCCCAAGTTTACAGCAATACGTTAAATTGCATAGACATGAACAACCATCAATCACGTAATTAGCCCTTGCATTGAGTTCCTCAATGTGACTAAAATTATATTAGATACACCAGCACAATAAATATCTGGGGATACGTTGCCTTAGTTTCCTGTGAAAGGGACTCCCGTTGAAAGGGGTATCCCGGTGTCGCTGATTGGCTGGAAGTTCAGTAGTGAAGTGACGTCTTGGGAAGCCCGTGGTTGTTGGGCGTTGGCTGAAAGTGCAGAGTCGTGTGCGCTGGTTGAAGTTGAACGGGCATCCGAGGTCAGGCGTCGGAGACTCGACGTTACAAAACCTAACTCAGAACACGAAACTCTCAAACGGAAAAGAAAAGAAATAAAGTTTGACGAGACTAGGTTGTGTTCCTTCTCATTGTGGCATAAAAGCAGTAGGCAGGCACGCTGGAACCGCGCTCAAAGAACAATGACGACTAACCGCATGGCTAGATGCTTATAGCTAAAGCTAGGTAGCAAAGCTACAAGCTAAAAGCTAAGAGCAGGCATGACTGATAGCACGAGCAAGGCTGGAACTAAAAGCAGACTAAAAGCCCGCATGACTGATAGCACAAGCAATGCTAGACTAAAAGCCGACATGGCTAATAGCAGCAGCTAGACTAGAACTAAAAGCAAAAATTTAATCGTATCCAAAGTATTTAAACTTTCCTGTTGGCCACCCCTCAAATGTTGCCTTGACCAATCAGATATGTTCTTGGGGTGGGTATCATAAATCATTTGTTTATCTTACCAAGCATGTGGTTCTTGCCTCACAGGGTCTAATTTTGGACATGATTCCTATAACATGATTATGATTGTCAGGACAATATCAAGCAAGAAAATGCGATTATTTCAATACTAGACATGACTAGGGATCCTATAGTTATCAAAAGACATACACAATAAGTGATTATACATGATAGTCAAATGTGTGGGTTACACGTAAATGAATATGGAGTTAAGCAATGGAATGATTCATTCATAAGTCTTTTTTGAGTTCATTCTGGTCCATATATAATGTATAAAAAGGGTTTCTTTGCCATTCTCTGGCAAAGGACTTTTCTGTGAAGACAAAGGTTTAAAGCCCTTCCCCCTTAGGAATTTCAGTCTGGTTCTTCTGGGTGGGGGGGAAGTCAATGCAAGTATTTAACTTGATCTCCTGGGTTTACATGTGATGTCCAGCGTTGCATTTCAATCACGAACAATAAATTTGACAATCTCTTCTTCGAATTAAAATTGTCAATAATTGTTATATTGGTGTTAATGTTGAAAGCTGTTGTGTGAACAAGTTGGTTGGTTGGTTATCTTGCTTGGTTCTTGTGGCACTAGAACTGATTTATGACTTCCTGAGGAATTCAGCTCATGTTTCAATGCACACAGCTCTGATAGACTCTTTGATTTGTCTGATTTGACTCATTTCTGCTACAGCGCACAGATGCTACGTCTGATGAGACGCAGGAGGAGCCGAGCCAGGAAGCACCCCATAGTGCTCAGGGCCTCCGTGTGCCACCAACCGTCCCCCAAAGTCTTCTGCCCCAGGCAAAGGTGCGAATCAAGTGGCCACAGGCCTGTAAGACGGCAGTCTGGAGGCAGTTCGACGAAGACATCGACAAGGTGCTTGAAGCAACAGAAAAGGGAGATGTGGATCGAAGGCTGCAGGCAATGACGACCATCATCTCCAGCCTAGCTCAGGAGAGGTTCGGTGTCGAGGAGAAGCAATCGACTCCAACCACCTACTCCATGAACCACAGGGCAGCGAAAATCCACAAAATCCGGCAGGAGTTGAAGTCCCTTAAGAAGCAGCACAAGGAAGCCAGTGAGGAGCAACGCCCCCCCCCCCGGAGGAGTTGAGAGCTGTCTTGAGGAAAAGGCTGATGACCTTGCGCAGGGCAGAATGGCACCGAAGGCGACGAAAGGAGAGATCCAGAAAGAGAGCTTCGATCATTGCCAACCCCTTCGGATTCAATAAACAGCTCCTGGGACAGAAACATGATGGAAAGTTGCTATGTTCAAAAGAGGAAATTGACCAACATCTGCACAGCACTTATAGTGACCCTCGCCGGGAAGAAGAGTTGGGTCAGTGTAGCATTCTTGTAAATCCACCCCCCCCCCCCCCACCAAGGAGTTTGACAGCAGGGAACCAATGTTAAAAGAAGTCCAGGAGGTTGTGCGCAAGGCACGTTCTAGCTCTGCCCCTGGACCAAGTGGAATCCCTTACAAGGTCTACAAGAACTGCCCCTTGCTACTCAGGCGACTCTGGAAAATCATTCGAGTCATTTGGAGAAGAGGAAAGGTGGCACAGCAGTGGAGATTTGCTGAGGGAGTCTGGATCCCCAAGGAAAAAGATTCCAAGAAGATAAATCAATTTAGAATAATCTCATTGCTGAGCGTGGAATGAAAGATCTTAGTAGCCAGGCGTCTGACCAACTTCCTCTTAGCTAACAACTACATAGACACATCTGTGCAAAAGGGAGGAATTGCTGGTGTCCCAGGCTGCTTAGAACACACTGGAGTGGTAACTCAGCTCATCCGGGAAGCTCGGGAACATAAGGGAGACCTTACGGTACTGTGGTTAGACCTAGCCAATGCATATGGCTCTATCCCCCACAAGCTGGTCCAGACCACCATGACCAAGCACCATGTGCCACATCACATTGCAGATCTGATCTTGGACTATTACAACCATTTCAGGATGCGAGTCTCTGCAGGAGGTGTGACATCAGATTGGCACAAACTGGAGGTGGGAATAATCACAGGCTGCACCATCTCAGTGATCCTATTTGCGGTGGCGATGAATATGATTGTCAAATCGGCTGAGCCTGAGTGTCGAGGGCCCCAAAGCAAAGGAGGGGTCCGCCAACAGCCAATTAGAGCATTTATGGATAACTTGACAGTTACCACAGAGTCAGTGCCAGGAGGAAGGTGGATACTCCAAGGACTGGAAAAGCTCATCCGGTGGGCACGGATGGAGTTCAAACCAACTAAGTCCCGTTCGCTAGTGCTGAAGAAGGGCAAGATCATGGAGAAGTTCCATTTCAGCATCCAAGGGGCAAGGATACCATCACTGTCCGAACAGCCAGTGAAAAGCTTGGGCAAGGTTTTTGACAGCCTCAGAGACTCCGCTTCAGTCCAGTCAACCTGCCAGGAGCTGGGCAGCTGGTTAAGAGCAATAGACCGTTCTGGCCTCCCCGGCAAGTTTAAAGCATGGATTTACCAACATGGTGTCCTGCCAAGAATACTCTGGCCGCTACTTGTGTACGAGGTTCCCATTTCTACGGTGGAGACCTTGGAAAGAAAGGTCAGCAGCTGTCTCAGGAGATGGTTAGGGTTGCCCAGGAGACTCAGCAACATTGCCCTTTATGGAAACACCACAATGCTCCGGTTGCCTCTGAAATCCTTGGAAGAGGAGTTTAAAGTGACTCGGGCACGCAAGGTGGTGATGTATAGAGACTCCAATGACCCAAAGGTGGCCCAGGCAGGAGTGCTGGTGAGGACAGGGAGAAAGTGGAGTGCCCAAGCCGCTTTGCTGGATGCACAAGCACGACTGAGGCACAAAGAGCTTGTGGGAGTGGTGGCCCGAGGCAGAGCAGGCTTGGGGATGTTCCCAACACCTCCTCAACATAAAGAATTGAAGGGGAAGGAGAAATGCAGCCGAATACAGGAAGAGGTCAGAGCTGCTGTGGAGGGAGGAAGGATGAGTAGAGCAGCTGGAATGGGGCAACAGGGGGCCTGGACAAGGTGGGAGCAGGCCATGGACCGCAAGGTGACCTGGACGGAGCTCTGGCAAAGCGAGCCACACCGCATAGCCTTCCTGATTCGGGCAGTGTACGACGTCCTGCCTAGCCCAGCAAACCTATGTACGTGGGGAAAAGCAGACACACCAACTTGCCAATTGTGCCCAGCTCGGGGAACACTGGAGCACATTCTGAGTTCCTGCCCAACAGCGCTCGGCCAGGGTCGGTACACTTGGCGTCACAACCAGGTGCTGAAATCTATTGCAGACACCATCAACAAAGAGATCAGCAAAGGTGGCCGGGGGAGCAACACCATTTGCTCAATCGCATTTGTTAGGGCAGGAGAACAGCCACAAGCAGGGAGGAAGGCACCAGCAGGGATCCTGGCATCAGCCAAGGACTGGAAACTCTCTGTGGATTTGGAGAAGCAGCTGAAATTCCCCCAGCACATTGTTAGCACAACTATGAGGCCAGATATCATTCTAGTCTCAGAGAGCACTAAGAGCATAATTATCATGGAGCTGACTGTGCCATGGGAGGACCGCTTGGGAGAAGCCCACGAAAGAAAGATGACCAAATATGAACACCTGGTCACAGACTGCCGAGCACAGGGCTGGAAGGCGAGATGTATGCCTATCGAGGTTGGCTGCAGAGGATTTGTGGGGCGCTCCCTTCACAAAGCCTTTACTGCACTGGGCATTTCAGGAACAACAAGGAGCAGGGCCATTAAGAACATCACCGACGCAGCCGAGAAAGCCTCAAGATGGCTCTGGATCCGCAGAGGAGCACCATGGGGGCAAGCGACTGCTACCTGAACACAAGTCGCGGTCTGATCAGCCGCGGCTGGGTCGCCTGGGCGAGGGTGTCTGATGTTGAAAGACCCGAAACATCCGAGGACCTCAGGTAACATCACTGATGATGTGTTCAGGTGCATCTGAAGATGTGTTTCAAGAACTCAAACATGTAAAGTTTGGGCAAGATCTGATATTTTATGCCTGAGTTACAACAACTTCTACTCCGATGGCGAGACATCGAACTTTGTCACCGTGCCATGGACACGCCCTTTAACGAAAACTCAAGATCTTCACAATTTAACATCGTACAGGCCTTTAGATTAGACTGACTACAAAAAAGACATTGATGTCATAAAATTTCTAGGAGTAGTTTGAAGCAGTGTAAAATATGTCACTTCCTGTTGCCAATAGGTGGCGCTATGACTATAACTGAATATGGGCATGTCAATCTGTTCAGGTTCGGAGTCACATCAAACATGTGAAGTTTGGGGCAGATTGGACATTGTATGTCTAAGTTATAGCAACTTCATTTTTCATGGCGAATCATCGAAATTCGCCAGGCCGCCACGGACACGCCCTTCAACGAAAACTCAAAACCTTCGCAAAGGCCTTTAGATTAGGCATACAAAATTTGGTGTTGATCTGAATTAATCTCTATGAGGAGTTCGTCAAAATACAACGCATGGAAATGACCAAAATTACACAAAATTTGCTCATAATATTAAAAATAACCGACTTCCTGTTGGGTTTCAGATTTGGCTCCAGGAGACTTTTTTGTAGGTATTGGAGAGATACATGTGTATACCGATTTTCATACATGTACGTGAAACTTAGCTCGAGGCGCACACCGTTGAATGTGTATAGGTGGCGCTGTGGAGCCATTTTGCCACACCCACTTCTGAAACCCATATCAGACGTAAATTTTCGCCAGTTCTGAGGTGTGTGCAAAGTTTCATGACTTTTTGAGCATGTTTAGGCTCTCAAAAATGCGATTCATTTTGGAGAAGTATAATAATAATAAACAGAGCAATTCCAATAGGGTCCTCACACCATCGGTGCTCGGGCCCTAATAAACGGAGCAGATACAATAGGGTCCTCACACCTTCGGTGCTCGGGCCCTAAATATAGCTGCAAGCAGCGATGGCGGGCTCAAGCCACCAATGCCATCGCCACCCCGGTGGCATCAGGTAAACTGTGCCCAGCGGGCACATGCATTCACAATTTCCCTCTGGCAGTGAGGTTTTAAAGGATACGGCAGTTAAAGGGTTAATCCGAATCATCTAGACTTTAAAATCACATTCACAGAACAATATATATATAACTTTAGTAACACTTTACAATAAGATTTCATTTATAAACATTATGTTAACATGAACAATATTTATATAGCATTCATTCATGTCAGTTAATATTCCAAAATAAACATTAAAACATTGTTTTATTGTGATTTTTTTCCAAGCACATTTTACCAATTCCAAACCATATCAATCTTAATAACTACCATTATTTTTCATTTAATCATTTATGAGTGCTATACAATAATCCAGAAAAGCTGGAAGAGAAAAACTCATATTTTCACGTGTGCAGAATTATTGGGCATGTTTTCTTTTACAGATGAAATGCGCTAAAAAAGAGTTTTAACTCAAACTGTAAAGCCCATGAGAAATATCAAACACAAATGCAATACAGAAATGGATAAGTTAAAGGGGGGGGGGGGGTGAAATGCTCGTTTTCACTCAATATCCTGTTAATCTTGAGTACATATAGAGTAGTACAGCATGCTTCATAAATCCAAAAAGTCTTTAGTTTTATTATATTCATAAGAGAAAGATAGTCTGTCCGGAAAAACACGAGCGCCTAGAGGCGTGACGTGTGGGCGGAGCTAAAGAATCACGAGCGCGAATAGGCTTTTGCGTTGAGAGCATGTGGAAGCTGTGACATTACCCAGAGCCGTTGAAAAACATATTAAAGGCTCTGACATTACCGTGAGGGAAAACCCATCATCCAAAACAAACCATGGCTTACAGTCAGATTCAGCGTTTATTTATGATCCAGAATCAGATCCAGAGGCTGAAACTGAACGAAAGCAGCAGCAGAAACGACTCGCTCCGAGCGGGGCTCGAACCCGGGTCTCCGATGGGAGGGGACGCACTAACAAGGAGGCAGAGATATTTGAAGTGGTTTTACTCACCGCCTGCGGTTCCAACACACGATCGTGACCCTTTTTCCTTGGGATTGCATCATCCTTAAGAAATAAACGATACGCAAATCCGTCGTCATACTGGGCCTTGTGAACAAGCATCTTCGAAATGCAGGGAACAAACAAAAACACTTGCACAATTCCGTTGATGCTCTGTAAAAATAAACTCCATCCACTGGTCCCTTAATGCTGAATCTGTGCAGGGTCGTCTTTCCCTGGCGACCAAAAACACACTTCTTTTGTAACTTTTCGCGACGCTCTCGCTCTGATCAGTGAATCGCTCTGATCAGTGAAATGTCTGTGCTGCTCAGCCTCGCTATACGGGAGCGCGCGCTCTTCCGGCAGAAGTGCCTTAGGACCCATATAAGGAAATTCCGCTCCATCTAACGTCACACAGAGCCATACTCGAAAAAAACTTTCCGAAACTTGTGACAAACCGGAAGGAGTATTTTGGGAACAAAAATACTCCTTCAAACGTACAACTTAATTTTTGAAACTTTGTCCATGTTTAGCATGGGAATCCAACTCTTTAACAGTGTAAAAAACTCAGTATGCATGAAATAGCATTTCACCCCCCCTTTAAGACTTGACCATTATACAAGAAATGCTGATTGGGTCATGAGGTAAGAAAAGAAGAAGAAAAAAACAGGTCAAGAAGAACTGACAAAAAGAATTGCAAAATAATTAGGAATTAATGTGAAGATTAATTTTTTGTCAATTCTGCAAGATAGACTTTCAGGAAAGGAGGTGGAATAAAAATGAGCTCCTAAATCTTAATCCCGGATTCTGGAAGATATATTCCTCAAACCATCGGACAAGAGGAGGTGGTGCTGGTCCTTCACGAGTCACTCTAATCTGTTCATAAAGCCTATATATAAAGTCTTAATATATAGTATTTCACAATACTTCATGGTATTCTAATTAAATCATTTTTTGGAATCTTAGATCTCTCAGAACCTGACACCGAGTAATTCTGGAGACTCCAGGAAAGTGACAGTTCTGTAAAATGTTGGCGCTGGAGACTAAATGCTCCCTGATAGTTTCACACCTAATTCACTTAACACACACACACACACACATCACCCACGGTGACAGAGGGACAGAGTGACATCAGATGTATGATAGTTTTTTTAATTTTCTATCATCCATATAGTGTTGTATAGTCATGAAACTATGCATATTTCCTCAGAATGACTTGTCTTCTATGTGTAAATTTTTTTGAAGTGTTTAGAAGCTGCAAAATAAAAGACATTTACTGGTTACTTTTTTACTGTTATTTCAAAAATCACCACGACAAAACCATTCAAGCTATCCAAAATCATTCGCACCTGTTCTGTAAGATAAATTCTTTAAACAGTGGTAAAAGAGGATGTGGTGCTGATCCTTCAAGAGTCACTCAAAACGTATCTGTCCATAAAGCCTATAAAGAATTATTCTTAATATACGGTTCACAATACTTCAGCTTGTTATTCTAATTAAGTGAGGGTCATTTTATCAGTAAAATACATAATATACATATTATTTTTCTTTGAAAGATTTCTATAAATGATTTAAATCATACTTGTTTCTACAATAATTATTTAAAAGTAATCCTATAGCTCCATCTGGTGGCCATTATTGGTACTAAGAATTGCAAGCTTGATTTATAAGTTATGATAGTTTTAATTTTATGCTGGCTCTTGAAAATAATAAAGCTATGAAACTTACTGTGCTTCCTTCAAATGATGACTTCTACGTATATAAAAAATTATGAAGAGTTGAAATGAAAATTTTTAAAGATATAGTAAAATGACTTTTGTATTTTTTTATGTTACTTTAATAAATCGCTATGGCCACACCATTTAAGGTATCCTAAACCCATTCGCAATTTAACATCTTCTGTATATTAGCATCATGTTGAAAAAGTTCACTGGTGTGAACTACTTAATGTCTTCTTGGAGGAGTATGAATTCATTTACAGGCTGATTTTATCATAAATCCACAACAAAATTTCTGAGTTCTGTATCAATATGTGTTGTTGTTTGTTTATTTTATTATTATTTTTTTTTTCATAGGAAGATAACTGACCCTTTACTCTCCTTTTTAATAAATGTGCTTATAAACCAAGAACAAGCTATTTATAGCTGTATTTATAAACTGCTTACTACTGACTATTAATATTGGGACAAGGCTTTATAAAGCATGAACTGACTATTTACTAATGAGTGCAGTTATTATAAAGTGTTATCAATGCATTTGCTAATGTTAACAAATTAGACATTATTTTACAGTATTATCAAATCCCTTAAATGATTTGTAAGTGTTTTGTAATGATTTTATTGACCTACAAGCATTTGTGACAGTTCTGCTTGCATTACAGCTTAGTCTTGATCTGTGAGCTGAACACTTTTACTGTTACATCCATGAGATTATGTAAATTCAAATAAATATCATGTCACAGGATGTCAGAGGTCAGTATCAAATTAATTTGAAATTATTATTTGCAGCACAAATAAGATTTTTTAGGATTTTTTAAAATCCCTAAAACTGTCAGAAAAGGATAAGGCCTAAGATTTCTATGTGAGTGGCTAAATTTATTTGTTTTTATAACTCTAATGCATAAACTATGAAATTATACAAAATGTATAAAAAAGTACAACAGTTATTCTTTTCCAATGTTTTTATTGAAAATTTTTTTTTTTTGATTTACATTAAAAAAATTAGCCTACTGCAATCATTCTAAACAGCTTGAATAAAACCTGTTAATATTTATTATAGACCACTGTAACTGTGTATAATCTAACAAACAAGTTTATTATGAAAATAAAAGTGTGTACACCAGATAAATTGGACGATAAAGAAATTGCTAACAATAGTATAATAGAGCATGTTTTAGGTTTTTAGGCGTTTAGATGCAGAAATGGACAAATCAAATGTAAAATAAAATGTAATTGATTTAATTAAATATAGATTAAGTCTTGTTAGAGCAGAATAATAAATAAATAAGTACACACATTAAAAAAGCAGCCAAGATGAATGAGTTTCATCTTTTATATAGATTAAAATTGAAGACAGAAGCAGCTGGTATATGCGGTCACTTAATATTAAAATCCAGTAGATCCACTTCAGATTTATTTCTCAATAGTTTATGTTCACGTGGCTGTGTTCGTTTATATTCGCCAGGCTATTATGTATTTTGAAATAATTTTGTCCGTGATGTGTTCTTTCTTACGACGAAAGGCAGAATCCTGCAGCTCAAGAGATACATGTTATTCTGCCAGTCGCTCTTTCAAATAGTCTTGCACATTTAAACGGGTCACAAACACCTGCATTTAGCTCTTGTTGTGTGATAATGGGTGTATTGTGTGCATTTATGGCAATAATTTATTTTAAAAAGCTCTTAAACAAGAATAAATTCGTTTGTTTTGAACTTGTGACACTATGCGCGCTGATCGGAGGCAGTGATTTCAGATAGGCAGCCGCAAATATTTCATTTTCACACAAACAGTTCAAAAACATCTTATTTTAGCTCTTGGTGTGTTCTAATTGGTGAATTGTGTGATATCGCTGCAATACTTTATTTATAATAGCTATAAAACAAGAACAAACTCGTTTTTTTCTGAGCTCATCATTCCACACGCTCTTGCTCAGAGCGGTGATTCATCTCTCGTGTTTCTCACGTATCAGTGACCACACATCAATTATTAATGAGCCCTGACCTGGTAATAATCATATATGTTGGTTTAGCTTGTCAGTGTGAATTAAATCCAAGTATTTATTTGTATTTTAACAGATTTAAAAGTGAAACCAAAAGAAAGTCTCCTCCCTTTTTTAGTCCGGGAATTGCACCTAGGGGCGCTATTTCTCTCAGATAATGGAAGTCTAAGCACACACACTCAAACAGAGGGACAGAGTGAGATGAGATGTCTGACAGTTTTTTTAATTTTCTGTTATCCATACAGTGTTTTAAAGTCATGAAACTATGCATATTTCCTCAGAATGACTTTTTCATCTGTATGAAAAAAGGTTTTGACGTGTTTGGAATTTAAAAATGCAGGAAAATTAATAATTCCATTTTTACTGTCATTTAAAAAAATCACCACGACAAAACCATCCAAGCTATCCAAATTCCATTGGCAATTTAAGTTCCTCGATGTTTTGGCATCATGTAGACAAAGTTTGGTGTGTATAGTATTACTCTCCTCTGAGCAGTATGCATTAATTCACAGCTAAATGTAAAAAAAAATCCACATTCAAATCAAAATAGCCGACTTCCTGTTGGTCGTAGCTGATGACTGTGAATTAGAAAGTTGTCCGTCTTGATAAGAACAATTTTTGTACCGAGTTTGGTGTCTGTAGCTAAAACTAATCCCCCCCACTTTTGACAAAAGGTGGCACTATAGAGTGCCTCTTCCACCCCCTCTTATGAACTTTTGCCATTGTGTAGTTATCATAAATACTGACATGTGTTCTGAGTTTGATTAAATTCTAAGCATGTTATATGCCTCAAAATCACCTGAGAAGTATTCCAGTTTGACATGTTGCCACGGCAACAATATTTTTAGATATCCAATTCCCCCCAGCAGATTTATATCGGCTGTGTTTTAACATTATTCTGATGAAGTTTGAAGCAAATCGATTAAAAATAAGATGCTGAATTCAAAGCATTTTGAAAATGACACACTTCCTGCTGCCAGTTGGTGGCGCTATAACTTTGACTCCTAATAGTCACATATATGTGATCGACATCATACAATGAATAATCTGATGAAGTTTGTTTGAAATCAGGAAATGTACAGTATTGTTCAAAATAATAGCAGTACAATGTGACTAACCAAAATAATCAAGGTTTTTAGTATATTTTTTATTGCTACGTGGCAAACAAGTTACCAGTAGGTTCAGTAGATTGTCAGAAAACAAACAAGACCCAGCATTCATGATATGCACGCTCTTAAGGCTGTGCAATTGGGCAATTAGTTGAAAGGGGTGTGTTCAAAAAAATAGCAGTGTCTACCTTTGACTGTACAAACTCAAAACTATTTTGTACAAACATTTTTTTTTTCTGGGATTTAGCAATCCTGTGAATCACTAAACTAATATTTAGTTGTATGACCACAGTTTTTTAAAACTGCTTGACATCTGTGTGGCATGGAGTCAACCAACTTGTGGCACCTCTCAGCTGTTATTCCACTCCATGATTCTTTAACAACATTCCACAATTCATTCACATTTATTGGTTTTGCTTCAGAAACAGCATTTTTGATATCACCCCACAAGTTCTCAATTGGATTAAGGTCTGGAGATTGGGCTGGCCACTCCATAACATTAATTTTGTTGGTTTGGAACCAAGACTTTGCCCGTTTACTAGTGTGTTTTGGGTCATTGTCTTGTTGAAACAACCATTTCAAGGGCATGTCCTCTTCAGCATAGGGCAACATGACCTCTTCAAGTATTTTAACATATGCAAACTGATCCATGATCCCTGGTATGCGATAAATAGGCCCAACACCATAGTAGGAGAAACATGCCCATATCATGATGCTTGCACCTCCATGCTTCACTGTCTTCACTGTGTACTGTGGCTTGAATTCAGAGTTTGGGGGTCGTCTCACAAACTGCCTGTGGCCCTTGGACCCAAAAATAACAATTTTACTCTCATCAGTCCACAAAATGTTCCTCCATTTCTCTTTAGGCCAGTTGATGTGTTCTTTGGCAAATTGTAACCTCTTCTGCACATGCCTTTTTTTTAACAGAGGGACTTTGCGGGGGATTCTTGAAAATAGATTAGCTTCACACAGACGTCTTCTAACTGTCACAGTACTTACAGGTAACTCCAGACTGTCTTTGATCATCCTGGAGGTGATCATTGGCTGAGCCTTTGCCATTCTGGTTATTCTTCTATCCATTTTGATGGTTGTCTTCCGTTTTCTTCCACGTCTCTCTGGTTTTGCTCTCCATTTTAAGGCATTGGAGATCATTTTAGCTGAACAGCCTATCATTTTTTGCACCTCTTTATAGGTTTTCCCCTCTCTAATCAACTTTTTAATCAAAGTACGCTGTTCTTCTGAACAATGTCTTGAACGACCCATTTTCCTCAGCTTTCAAATGCATGTTCAACAAGTGTTGGCTTCATCCTTAAATAGGGGCCACCTGATTCACACCTGTTTCTTCACAAAATTGATGACCTCAGTGATTGAATGCCACACTGCTATTTTTTTTAACACACCCCTTTCAACTAATTCAACTAATTGCCCAATTGCACAGCCTTAAGAGCGTGCATATCATGAATGCTGGGTCTCATTTGTTTTCTGAGAATCTACTGAACCTACTGGTAACTTGTTTGCCACGTAGCAATAAAAAAATATATACGAAAAACCTTGATTATTCTGGTTAGTCACATTGTACTGCTATTATTTTGAAAAATACTGTATGTGGATGGTATTAGACACTTCCTGTTTCTCAATTCTCGCCATAATTTCAACGCCTCGCCATGAGCAAACCGTTCGAGATATCAAAAATCCCCTGGCAATTTTTCATCCCCAATGTCTTGAGATCATGTTGACCGAGTTTGGTGGTAATCGAGTAAAAAACCTATGACAAGTATATCAAATTCCAGAGCATGCGCTTTTTACATAACTCTAAATAGCTGACTTCCTGTTGGGCGGAGCCTATGACATGCAATATGCAAGTTGTTCGCCCCACAATGAGATCTATATGTGTACTGAGTTTCATATTAATACGTGCAAGTATGTGTGAGCTATACATCAACATTTATGACTGTGTTCCAGGGGGCGCCGTAGAGCCCCTGTGCCAAGCCCGGGTCCCAGCCTCTGCTGGCTCCTTAAGGCCACAGATTCCAAAGTGTGCGCAAATTTTCAAGAGTTTTTGAGTATATTAACCCCTTACTAGTAACCCCCCTTTTTTGGCATGGAGACCGAAATTACATACCCAAAATAAAAAGGTTTCTGCTCATGATTCTTTCTGACTAGATACATAATCAACCTTTGTTTACAAAGCTGACACTTTAAAGAAAGAAAAAAGAAAGTGAAGTGACATTCAGCCAAGTATGGTGACCCATACTCAGAATTTGTGCTCTGCATTTAACCCATCCGAAATGCACACACACAGAGCAGTGAACACAAACACACACACTGTGAGCACACACCCGGAGCAGTGGGCAGCCATTTATGCTGCGGCGCCCGGGGAGCAGTTGGGGGTTCGATGCCTTGCTCAAGGGCACCTAAGTCGTGGTATTGAAGGTGGAGAGAGAGCTGTTCATGCACTACCACCACCCACAATTCCGTCCGGCCCGAGACTAGATCTCACAACCCTTCGATTGGGAGTCCAACCTTCTAACCATTAGGCCACGACCATTAGGCCACGAAAGAAAGTTTACTGTTCAGGAATCAGAATCACTCAGACTGTTATGATAATAGAGATATATAAGCTCAAACATAAAAACAAAATAAAAATATTAAAAACATATGTTTTAAATGTATTTTAAAAAATGTTGATGTAGGAAATTAGTTTGAAAACACAGTGTAGCTAAGGCCACAAGTCTTCCAAGACTTCATAAAAAATTTCATAATCGAATCTGTAAAACTGTGAATTTTATTAAATATTTTCTAAGGCCATGTCGTGTGTGTTTTTAGAGAAGGCTAATCAGATTGATTTATTGCCCTTGTCATCTCTGTAAGATCTCACATGTAAACATTCATGTGCTCTTTGTGTATGTTTCACTGATGAAAACTGCCCGAATCATGATTGTATTGTTCTCACCAAACGGTTCTTTCACACCTCTGCCAAGTATGACACATTATCCGCATTATTCTTTTATCATTATTCTTTTGTTTTTATTCCACCTTTATTAGCCTTGATTGTGGTTTTTCAGGCTTTACAAAGCAACAAAGCAGCGATCTCACTTCAGTCTCTCTTTGCATTTAGCCCTTATTTATCAAAAGTCTTACTATAAAAATACAACAAAACATTTTCTTACGACCTTACGTGAATTATTGAGACAAAAATGCATTATGAAGAAGAAAAGCACCTGCTATTAGTAGCATTGGTGCTAACGTTAGCATCAAGCTACATCTGACAATTTATGAAATTATTATTACACTTTTACTCAAAACTCACTTTAAACCCCGATCGAGTGTTTATAATAACTTCCTTTAGCGATCAGGGGTGGAATTTGGTCGTTTACTGTTGTAAAAATATGTTATTTGTAGTCTTTTTCATCGCTGCACAAGTTAGCATTTCCGATGTACATTTTCGATTTTTTTTTATAAAAACGCCCCAGATCTCAAGAAATTCTCATACCAAGCTTTACTATCATAATCGCGGGTTTATTATTCGGATATTTTGTGTGTACAGAGGTGTTTCAGTGTTGTTTTGGCCAGATAACTACCAGGAAGTGTGCAGGAAGCATGTGACACGATGGGGCGGTGTCCAGATATGAAACTCTAAGATTGACGTTTGAAAGACCCAATCAGAGTCTGAGTCACACACCGCACAAGCTGTGACTACTGCACGCACACACAGATCGCTGGGAGAGGCTGTTTATCATCTGATCGCGTAAATCCGTGGAAAATGAATAGAAATGACGATTCTGTCTGAAGAAATATGAAGTAAACATCAGTAAATATATCCATATATCTCCGCAGATATGCATCTTTGGTCTAAAAATCCTTATTGACGCTGTTCAGTGAGTCTTTGTGAACACAAATAAACCGCTGCTGACGTGACTGAATATGAGTGAGTTGTGAATTTCTATTCAAAAGGTGGCATAATACGGATTTATTATTTTGCACTCCTGACATAAATCACTAAATATCTGTCACTGCAACAATGTTTTATCAAAATATTGGTCAAATATCGAAGCTTGAGTCTTTAGACTTTCCATTGATGCACAGTTTGTCCAGATGAAGTAAGACAGTGATGTTTAATGTGCTGTGAAAGTGAAACAATAATAAACTGGGGCCGTCAGCGATGTTTGCACGTAAAGGGGTTAAGGACCCCAAAAGCCCCCACAAATTTGACGAAAAATATGAATAATAAACCCCAAATAGCCAACTTCCTGTTGGGCAGAGCCTATGATATGCAATACGAAAGTTGTTTGTATTGATGAGTTTCGTACGTCTACGTCCAAGTATGTATGGAAAATAATAGGGCTCTTGCCCTCCAGGTTTGAGCCCTAATAATAAACGGAGCAATTCCAAGAGGGTCCTCGCACCATCGGTGCTCGGGCCCTAATAATTAAAGCTGCAAGCAGCGATGAACGGGCCCTCGCACCCGGGCTCCCTGCCAGCGAGCATTAGTAAAAAGGTTAACGGTGAGAAATATGCATTTAAAGTCATAAATATGATTGGAATATATCAAAGTATATTCCGTATATGTTCCAATCTTCCTGTTGCCAGCAGGTGACGCTATCATTATTATGGAATATTGACCTTTAAATGTGTTCAGACCAGGACTCTTTATCGAACATGTGAAGTTTGGGGAAGACTGAACAATTTATGCCTGAGTTATAACAACTTCTCTTGCTGAGGCGAGACATCAAACTTGTCATGGTGCCATGGACACGCCCTTTAACAAAAACTCAAGATCTTCACAAGTTAACATTGCACAGGCCTTTAGATTAGACTGACCACAAAATATATATTAATCTAAAAAAAATTCTAGGAGTAGTTTGTCGCAGCGTAAAAGATGTCACTTCCTGTTGCCAGCAGGTGGCGCTATGACTATAACTGAATATGGGCATGTAGATCTGTTAAGGGCAGAAGTCTTATCTAACATGTGAAGTTTGGGGCAGATTGGACATTGTATGTCTGAGTTACAGCAAGTTCATTTTTCATGGCGAAACATCGAAATTTGTCAGGCCGCCATGGACACGCCCTTTAACGAAACCTCAAGATCTTCACAATTTAACATCGCAAAGGCCTTTAGATTACACTGACCAAGTATGGTGTTGATCTGAATAAATCTCTAGGAGGAGTTCGTTAAAGTACAACCCCTGAAAATGGCAAAAACAACACCAATTTTGCAGAGAAAATTCGAAATAACCGACTTCCCGTTGGGATTCGGATTTCGTACCAAGAGACTTTTTTGTAGGTATTGGTGTGTTACATGTGTGTACCGATTTTAGTACATTTTGAGCATGTTTAAGCCCTCAAAAATGCGATTCATTCGGGAGAAGGAGAATCGGAATAATAATAATAAACAAAGCAGATACAAGAGGGTCCTCGCACCTCGGTGCTCCGGCCCTAATAATAATAATAATAATAATAATAATAATAAACGGAGCAATTCCAAGAGGGTCCTCGCACCATCGGTGCTCGGGCCCTAATAATAAACAAAGCAGATAAAAGAGGGTCCTCGCACCTCGGTGCTCGGGCCCTAATAAACAGAGCAGATACAATAGGGTCCTCACACCTTCGGTGCTCGGGCCCTAATAAACAAAGCAGATACAAGAGGGTCCTCGCACCTCGGTGCTCGGGCCCTAATAATAATAAACGGAGCAGATACAATAGGGTCCTCACACCTTCGGTGCTCAGGCCCTAATAATAAACAAAGCAGATACAAGAGGGTCCTCGCACCTCGGTGCTCGGGCCCTAAATATAGGCCTAATATATGAAAATATTGACATTTTGCATATTAATCTATGTAGCCTACCCCCCTAAAATAGGCTACCACTTTTAATGCTCCAATGCAAAGTAAACCACAATTTATTTTCAATAATATAACACATAATTAATATAATATAAATAATACTGCACACCTTTTAAATGTGTCAAATCTAAAATATGGTTTAATACCATGTAGCTTAGAAAATATAAGCCCAGGCTTGACATTTATCCTGCTTGAATTTGTTCTAAGAAATGCACATAACTTCATAAATATCAAACTTTCATCTGTGAATATTAAATATATTCAATATTTAAAAAATAGTGTTTTTCTAAACTATAGTTGTCCTACATCTTCAATAAACAAGCTACAGGTAGTCCAAAATGCAGCAGCTTACAGAGTCCTTACAAGGTCAAGAAAATATGATCATATTACCCCAATTTTACAGTCTCTGCACTGGCTACCTATTAAGTTCCGTATCAGTTACAAATTATCATTACTTACCTATAAGGCCCTTAATCGTTTAGTTCCTGTGTACCTAACTAGCCTCATATCACATTATAATCCATCACACTCCCTTAGGTAACAAAACTCTGGACTTTTGGTAGTTCCTAGGATAGCAAAGTCTACTAAAGGAGGTAGAGCTGTCACAGTCTGTTGTTCTGTCACTGTCTTCTGTGAGTGTTGTGTTTGTTTGGTGCCATGTGCTCTCTCCTGTCTTTTTCTGACCCCGCCGACTTTCTTACCTCATTATTGTTTAGTTGCTCCACCTGTTTTTCTCCCTTTCCTCTGGACTTCATTTCCCCTAAACTCTACTCATCTGTTCTCTTGTTACCTTATTCCTTGTTTTATTTGTCCCAGCTGTTTACCTGTTTGTCTTTCCTTTATAAGCGTCCTGTGTTTTCTGTTCCGGGCTCGTTTGTCTCACGTATGTTCTGGTTCATGTCTTTGATGTCTGGCTTTCCTGTGTTCAGTCTAGTTGTCTATGTTCAAGTTGTAAGCATGAATGCTATTCTGTTTTTTCCCCTTTGGGGTGATTTCAGTTTTGTTTTTGTTCATTTTGATAATTTTTTAAATAAAGAATCCTCATCTGCCTGCACTTGAGTCTTTGCCTCTTACAATTCAGTGACAGTACAAACAACCCATTTGAAGATTCAGCGGCGATAGGGATTTTCTTATACCCAGCTTCCAGACGACCGAGGATCCAGACCCCTGTCAATGGCCCGCTTCCCTGTCCACAAGACCCCCTCCCAGTATGGGCTGCTGTTCCAGGACCTCCTCAGGTCATGCCGGCCACTTCCAGTTTCTTGGGGTCATTCTCTGGGCACCTCGGGCTTAGACGCAGTGAGCAGGATACACCACTGATGTCGGTGAGGGAGGCAATGGCTGCTCACGATCCTCCCGAGGCGTTTGCGTCCACTCACAAGGGGTCCGAGGTGGCGGCATCCCCTCACAGTTACCCGAAGGTGGTGGCGGCATCCGCTCTCAGTTCCCCCGAGGCAACGGCGGCATCCGCTCTCAGTTCCCCCGAGGCAACGGCGGCGTCCACTCTCAGTTCCTCCGAGGTGGCAACGGCATCCACTCTCAGTTCCCCCGAGGTGGCGGCAGCGTCCGATGTCAGTTCCCCGAGGTGACGGCGGTGTCCGCTCTCAGTTCCCCCGAGGCAACAGTGGCATCCGCTCTCAGTGCCCCCGAGGTGGCAACGGTGTCCATTCTCGGTTCCCCTGGGGCGAACCTTTCTAATGTCCGCTCTCAGTTCCCCCTAGGTGGCGGCAGCATCCGCTCTCAGTTCCCCCGAGACGGCGGTGGCGTCTGCTCATAGTTCCCCCTAGACAGGGGCGGCATCTGCTCATAGTTCCCCCGAGACGGGGGCGGCGTCTGCTCACAGTTCCCACGAGGTGGCGGAAGGTTCCGCTCACAGTTCCCCCGAGGCGGCGGAGGAGTCCGCTCTCAGCTCCCCCAAGGCGGCGGCGGTGTCCATTCTCGTTTCCCCTGGGGCGAACCTTTCTAACGCTTTCTACAGGCCCTCTTCCACTACACGCTCCGGGCCCTCCATCCCTCCCCCTGAACCACCTCAGTTCCGCCTCCCTCCATGATTTCTAACTTTGTAGTGTCTGGAATCCACTCCTTAATGGAGGGGATCTGTCACAGTCTTCTGCTGTTCTGTCACTGTCTTCTGTGAGTGTTGTGTTTGTTTGGTGCCATGTGCTCTGTCCTGTCTTTTTCTGACCCCACCCACCTCATTACCGCAATATTGTTTAGTTGCTCCACCTGTGTTTCTCACTTTCCTCTGGACTCAATTTCACTTAAACTCTAGTCACCTGTTCTCTCGTTACTTTATTCCTTGATTTAATTTGTCCAAGCGGTTTACCTGATTGTCTTTCCTTTATAAGTTTCCTGTGTTTTCTGTTCTGGGCTCGTTTGTCTCACGTATGTTCTGGTTCATGTCTTTGATGTCTGGCTTTCCTGTGTTCAGTATAGTTGTCAATGTTCTAGTTGTAAGCATGAATGCTATTCTGTTTTTTCCCCTTCGGGGTGGTTTCAGTTTTGTTTTTGTTTATTTTGATAATTTATAATAAAGAATCCTTATCTGCCTGCACTTGAGTCTTCGCCTCTTACGATTCCGTGACAATAGCTTTTTCACATTTGGCTCCCAAACTCTGGAATAGCCTTCCTGATAATGTCCAGAGTTCAGACACATCTCTCTGTTAAAATCTAGATTAAAAACACATCTCTTTCACCAAGCATTCAAATAATGTATCTCTTAAATTGTGACAGCAGTTGTATCTGATCAAATGCGCATTCTTATTCTTTAGCTTGGGTTAAACTAATTAATTGTACTTTGTTGGCACAGCAGCTATGCTAATGATGTCTCTATTTGTTTCTATGTTTTGCCACGGGGTAACTAGGATTTACACAAGCTCCAGTCTGGATCCAGAAAACCTGAGAAGAGATGATGCTGACCCCTCAGAGGACCCCAGATGATGCTAACCCTGAATCAACAAACAGAACTAACAAATATTGTTACAAGTGTAACTGCATCATTTAATAACTGCTGTTAATAATGTTCATCATCTGGCTGACTGTGTCCTGCATAAAGTTTTCTAAAAAAATCCTGTCATATGCGCACCTCAGTAGCACCTCAGTATTTGAATGAGCTCTTTTTGCATTATAATCCTGCACATATGGAATTCTCAAAACTCTGGCAATTTGATATATAGAATTTCAAAATCAACTGCTGGAGGCAGATCCTTTTCCTTTTTAGCGCCAAAAACTTTAGCGCCTAACATTGTTCTGGAGGCAGACACACTCTGTCAGTTTAAATCTAGATTTAAGACCCATCTCTTTAACCTGGCTTATACATATCTTCCTAACACATTTCTAATATTCAAATCCATTAAATAATTTTTAGGCTGCAGTAATTAGGAATACTGGAACTAAGAACACTTCCTATAACACACAGTGTACTTGCTACATCGTTAGAAGAATGGCATCTATGCTAATATTAGTCTGTTTCTCTCTTATTCCGAGGTCACAGTAACCACCAGATACAGTCTGTATCCAGATAAGATGGTCACTGTGGTCACCCGGATCCAGTATGTATCCAGCCCAGATGGTGGATCAGCAGAGGTCTGAATGTCAGCTGAGACCAAAAAACAAGATGTACCCCAGAGACAGATCCCTAATAAAGACCTTGTCTCCTAGTCGGCCACTGGGACAAGACCACAACCAGATGAGTCCTCTGCACAATGTGACTTTGCTGCAGCCTGGAATTGAACTGCTGGTTTTGTCTGGCCAGAGGAGACCTACCCCCCACCCCCCGACTGAGCCTGATTTCTCCCAAGGCCTTTTCTTCATTCTGTCACTGATGGAGTTTTGGTTCCTTGCCGCTGTCGTCTATCGCCTATAATATCCAGCAATATCGTTTACCTTCGGTGCTTGGCCCCTAATTAATATGTGCACCACAAAAAAATTCTACATCATAACAGGAGTTCTGACCTTTGATACAAAAAGTTTTTTGTTGTTGTTGTTGCCTTTTTCCCTATCAAATATTTTAGTAACCATCATGAATTATAAATCATTTAAAAGCTTAAAACCTCAAAATCCTGTTGAAACCATTTTAAAATAGTTACCATTGAAATGGTACTTCACAATTTTTTAAAGGTCTCCTCCCCCTTAAGGTTGATGACATATTACAAATCGTTTTTATAATCTTATCATCAACACTTTTTAGAATCTTGACAAAATACACATTGTTGAAAAGGTCTGAAATTCAGAATTCCACATTTGTGGGTTAGTTTGTGACATAAGAGTAACATAGATCCTCTTCTGACTATTATTAATTCCTCATTGTCATTAGGATATGTCCCCAAAACATTCAAACTGGCTGTTATTAAGCCTCTCATCAGAAAAACCACAACTTGATATACTGGTGGTTGTTCTGCACACTTAGTAAACAAACTACAGCTAGTCCAAAATGCAGCAGCAAGAGTTCTTACTAGAACAAGGAAGTATGATCATATTAGCCCGGTCCTGTCAACACTGCACTGGCTCCCTATCAAACATCATATAGATTTAAAAATATTGCATATTACTTATAAAGCACTGAATGGTTTAGCGCCTCAGTATTTGAATGAGCTCTTGTTACATTATAATCCTCCACATCCACTGCGTTCTCAAATCTCAGGAAATTTGATAATACCTAGAATATAAGAATCAACTGCGGGTAGCAGATCCTTTTCCTATTTGGCGCCTAAACTCTGGAATAACCTACCTAACATTGTTCAGGAGGCAGACACACTCTTGCAGTTTAAGTCTAGATTAAAGACTCATCTCTAAAACCTGGCTTACACATAACACTGATGTGCTTCTAATATCCAAATCCGTTAAAGGATTTTTAGGCTGCATTAATTAGGTAAACTGGAACCCGGGAACAATTCAATTCACGCTAATATTAGTCCGTTTCTCTATTATTCCGAGGTCACCGTAACCACCAGATCCAGTCTGTATCCAAGTCAGAGGGTCACTGCAGTCACCCGGATCAAGTATGTATCCAGACCAGATGGTGGATTTGCACCTAGAAAGGACCTCTACAGCCCTGAAAGACAGCAGAGACCAGGACAACTAGAGCTCCAGATAAAGATCCCCTGTAAAGACCTTGTCTAAGATGACAACCAGGACAAGACTACAGGAAACAGATGATTCTTCTGCACAATCTGACTTTGCTGCAGACTGGAATTGGACTGCTGGTTTCGTCTGGTCAGAGGAGAACTGGCCCCACAACTGAGCCTGGTTTCTCCCAAGGTTTTTTCTCCATTCTGTCACCAATGGAGTTTTGTTTTGGTACATTTGAAAAATTTTGACATATGGCTTTAATTTTGGATTCTGGATTAAAAACTGTTACAGGCCTCGACATTAACCCTTGACTGGGACAAGTGGATTTTTTGAAGGGGGCAAGTGAAAGCGAATTTTACTTGCCCAACCGGACAAGTAAACTGATTAAAACATCATAAACAAACAGTAACTAGGGTAGCGCTGAATTTTTGGGGAGAATGATTCTGATTGTATTACTTTTAGGGTTGTGCAACAGTGATCGAGTACTCTAGTTTTTTTTTTTTTTTTTTTTTATTGGTTATTGCAGCACTTTGGGCGGTGCCCTGAGCTCTGATTGGTTAGCTTCCCACTTGATGCCTCAAAAGACGCAAGAAGACAGATAATAATGGCCTCAAAGTCACGTATTAATGGCTGGCTTCCCTCTGAGAAGAACGATGAAAATACAGTTCAGGGTAAGCTGTGCAGCACCAAGCTGTCACACAAATCTACACCAAATACAATGCACTATCATCTAACATTATAACAGAGCGGCAACTCAGACGAGCATTGAATCACTTGCCGTAAGACCTAAATGCAATGCAGGCAGCACCGAGAAGACGACACAGCTATTCGCTGAAATGGTGGTGAAAGATTTGCTGCCCATTAGTTTCAGGAACAGAGAAGGTTTAATGTTTTCCCTAACTGTGGTGGAAAGTAAATGAAAATCGGTTTACAAAGCTAAGCATACTTGTCCAGTGGTACCTGGCTGTTCCTGTAACAGCTGTTCCAGCGGAGCAAATTTATTCCACTAAATGTGAACAGGCTGCGCACTTGGCTTTTATCTGAGCACGTACACCGACTTATCTTTTTGAATAGCCATTTGAATGTTTGACCGGTCGTGGTATCGTGGGTTTGGTGTATCGTTACAGCCCTATTATATACACATTATGGCCATGGTATTGCAGGTGGGTTCACCAATTACAATTAAAATAAATAATAATATTGTTAATATATGTAAAAATGTCTTAGTCATAACATAATAATATCATTATTATCAAACATCAAACCGCCAATTTATCTTAGATATCTTTGCTGCATATGCTACAGAACAACAAATTCAAACATGCATAAATGGCTGTCAACATGTTCCCTCCTGACTGCTTGCTCTGTTGACTGTCTTCCCGCTGCCGAGCTCTGCCTGGATCTGGTTTTCCCGTTTTGCTAGGCAGTGCCAGCCCAAGTTATTTTCTGTCCATTGCCAGTTCATTCAATAAAGACAGTTAACAATCTAGCTTCTGAGTACTAAGTTATTAACCCAAAATAGGGGGGTCATTTAGTTTTTTTGCAGTGGGCTGCGCAAACATATGTGTTGCCAGTTGAAAAAAGTTTGGGAACCACTGCCATAGAGGGTTGAAAAACCAGCTTCTTTCTGCTTTTTGTTTCCGCTAAAATGTATTGATTGAAAAACTCACCACAAAGAATGAATCTTAAGGTTTCCAAATGCTACATAGTTTATGAAAATGTATTTTTTTATTATATATAAAACAAAGCGATTGCCAACTGGTGGTACAGTGTGGGTTAAGGAGCTTATCAGCATACCTAGTTCCATGTATAGTTGAATACTGAAAGGACTACAAGACCGCATACACTGTCTGTTGTCATTTACATATCTACGAAATAAGCTACACCTATAAGCACACATTAGCTCAAAAAAAGTGTGTGGGCGGGGGGGGGGGGGGGTTCTGTGCAGTTCTTTAAATCTAGTGTTAAAAATCCTTTTAAAATAGGGTTGGGCAGAACCAATTTAAGTTCTCAACAGAACTGTATAAATTAATAAAAAAATAAAAAAACATACCTTGGTTGTATGAAATTACTAAATGTATACGTTATTAATATATTTGGCATAATTTATTCCAGTTTAACAGGACTTTTATTTATACAGGTTTTTGTGAAGGTCTTTGAGTTCTACTTTCCATTTCAGAGTGTATTTGATGGTAGTCTTTCTCAAATTAAATGTTGTAAAGCTGGGAAGTGACCATCAGAGGAGCTCTGGAGAGTTCACAGGTTAAAAACTCTCAGTTGGTCGCACAAGCACATGATTTGTTCACAATCTTTTATTATTAATATTATTATTATTTGTTTATTTTTATAATTTTTTGCACTACAACATGAAATTAATCACTGCATGTTGATGAACTTTTATCATAGTTTATAACTATATGTGACCCTGGACCGACAGATAATAACTTTTTATATCGTGCACTGTCGGCTTCACAACTTTGCAGTTTATGTTCACATACAGCTACATGACACACTGCATGAAAGGTAATAGTTAAAAAGGCATAATAGCGGCACTTTAATTCTCACTCTTAAGCCGCGTTTCCACCGCAGGAACTTTACCCAGGAACTAGGGACTTTAGGCTGGCCATCTGTGTGTTTCCACCGCAGGAACCAGGAACTAAATAAAGTTCCTGGTAAAACAATGCCCCCCAGAAAGTCCCTGCTGGCAAGGTAGTACTTTTTTAAAATTCCGGAACTTTTGGGGGCTGGACTTGGGTGCTAAACATGCTGATTGGTTGAGTTCATGCAGCATTGTGATTTCAACCACCATTTATTCGGATTGTTTTCAAAATATTACTGTTATTGTTTCATGAAATTTAATTTTAAAAGTATTTCAGTCAAGAATGTAGTTGTTTAAAACTCAAATCTACAGTTTATGTATAAAGACAGTGCCTGTTTAAAAATGTATTTAGCCGATATCGGAGACAGACAGCTCCACGTGATCAGCAGAAGCTCAGTGCTCATGTATCCTAGAGCACTCTCACCTCGGCTAGTCCTTCTGACATTCGCCGCTGGCTCTGATGTCTCTTTAGTGTTAAAGCATCAAATATAATTATTTTTGGGTAAATCTAACAGGTAATCGTTGGCCTGTATTACATTTATCTTTATGTTAAAATTAAAATAAAAAGAAGCAACTGATATAATATTTCGTTTCAGTGTAATGGCTGTATATATATATATATATATATATATATATATACATTTCCCTGAACTAAGTGAATTTCTGCTGCTATTATCATTTTAAAATGAAAACGAAAGGAGGCAGTGGTATTTGATAAGCTATTTAGTTTTATTGTAAATCTACAATGAGGAAAATTGGAGTAGCCAATGTGAACTGACTTGTTAACAAGTACGTTGCTGTCTGCAGAATTTCCATCGTCGCGGACAACACACTCCAAATCGAATGCGCAAAGTCTGAACTACCGAGGATGCAAGTCCAAAATGTGCGTACTTTGTATTGAGAAACGTGCGCAGAACTACATCACCAGACTATTTGCCTAATCTTCCCGGTACTTTAGTCTATGGTGGAAACACAGAAAGCAACAGGTCTGGGGGGAAAATAGTTAATCGGAAAATTTTGTTCCGGGTAATTTTGGTGGAAACACAGCATTATTCAATTCAGGCCTGGAAATCGCACTTTTGAAATCATCTGATATTTCAAAGTTTTCCAGTACTGTGGGAACCCAGTTACATTGAAAATAAAGTGTATGCATCCTGTGTGCTCAACAACAATATTGTATAATATTAAATACTGTCATTTACATGATATGTATTATGGGACATAGGATCATACGGGACAGACCTTGGTCTTCAGTTCTCCATTGCTTCTGCTGCTTTCATCATTATCCAAATCCTCTCCTTCATCCTCATCCTCCTCATCCTCTTCAACCTCTCCATCCATATCCTCTTCATCATCTTCCTCCTCCTCTTCCTCAAGTGATCCTCTGCCTCTATAACCATACAGACTCAAGAGCTCCTTAATGGGCATTTCTTGTTCCTGTAACAAAGCAAGTTACTATTTCATTATTTGTGTTTGTAAATGCAAAATATTGTTCAAGTAGGACCACAATCACCCTTAACATGCAAAACCTACAAGGATGTGCTTAAAGTAACATAAATGTTAAGTTACATAAACGCCATTGCCTTACAAATAAAATTTGTTAAGAGAAATGTTTATCTATATATATCTATATCTATATCTATATATCTCGCTCTCTCTCTCTTATCCTCCAAATTAACTGTTGGCTTTGAAAGCCATATTTATTACAGAAATAAAAACACAGGCATGTAAGTACCATTTGAATTTCAAAACAATCAATGCCAATAAAAAACAAAAATGATTTCCATGTTGAATTCTAAGTGGACTGCAAAAAATTCCAAAGTATAGTCATTGCCAGTGCTTTAAGTGGGCCGGTACGCACCTGTACTCAGTACCGCCACTTCCAAATATAGCTCTTGAGCGTACCGCCACATCTCCGTGCGCCCAGAACGTGCTTGTAGCGTACCGGTACGCTCATTTGGACGTCTGTTTTAATCTTTTACCTGCACTGCCGATTTTCACAGCGCCCTTCACAATGCAAGCTTCCTAATTCATCCCACCCAGAGCAGAAACTACATTACCCATTCACCTTTAAGTTATACAAGTGAATAGCGCATGTGTCACTTTTCCCACTGTTAAGTGTCAACAACTCAACGTGGCCGGAGAAGGTGTGTGAAACTCGTTGTGAGTTATACTAAAGCAAAATCTTGAGCATTTATTGTCTGATAAACATTAAAAACTGTCTGCGGAGGTTGAGTCGTCCTGCAGCCCCCGCTGGCTGTTCATTGGCTGCAGCATCTTTTTTCTAAGTTCTAAAAAAATACCATAGACGTCAAGGCACAAATTTAGATATTCATTTATCTAATTAATCTATAGCCTATGCACAAAGACAATATGATCTTTTTGTCCCCTTTTTGTTTTAAAGCTTGATGAAGAGAGAGAGCGCAAGTTGCTGCAGCTGAGGAGGACAGTGATGCACGCGTACAGGGGTGATTGACAGTTCGCGGCACTGTGTACAAAAAATACTCCGCTACACAATTATTTCGTTATTTTCGTTTAAGCTTATTAACGTTAGTATTACAGAAAGGTCTGATTTACGCACTGTTACAGTCATTGTTTTTTTTGTTTTTTAAACAATGACATTTGCGTTCATGATTTTAATGTTGCTGTTTCTTGTGGCAGACTAAATGAAGAGTAATGTTTCTTGTGGCAGACTGAAGAGTAATCCGGCAGAGTTTTATACTGAAACTTTCCGTCTAAAAGTCCTTCCTTGGTCTTATCCACATTTCTTTGCACGTTGAACACACATAGGCCACAACTGGAAAAAAAAAAAACTGCAACCGCGTTAATTGCGTTATTTTTTTTAACGCGTTAAATATTTCAAATTAATCGAATGCGTTAACGTGCTAATTTTGACAGCACTAATATATGTATATATATATATATATATATATATATATATATATATATATATATATATATATATATATATATATATATATATATCTATCTATCTATCTATCTATCTATCTATCTATATATATATATATATATATATATATATATATATATATATACACACACATATATATACATATATATTAGTGGTGGGCATAGATTATTTTTTTTAATCTAGATTAATCTCACTGTGATCTTGAAATTAATCTAGATTAATCTAGATTAAAATGGCTCATTCGAATTCTGCCGAAGGCATTCAGAATATGTGTGTTACCCAAATAAAATTGACAAACAGTAAGTCTTTGAGAAGGGGTTTATCAAGCTAGGTGGTGCATTAGAAAAGGGGCTCATCTCCTGTTTCCAAAACTCATCACAAAGTGCTTGAAAAAGCTGTCAACTAATTTCACATCGCACAAGGTGCAAACAACCTTACGCCTGTTTCACACCAATGTTTAAGTTTTTTTTCAAGTTTGTAGGTGTCAAGGTACAGAAGCCAAATAATTAAATGTAAAATAGCACTGGATAGTCTTCAATGTAAAAATGAAATATACAATCAAACCTACATTTATTCAGACACCTTCAACATTTCTCACATTATTACAGTTTTGCTATATATATCAAAAATTATACCTGGTGTCTGAATAATTTTTGGTTTGACTGTTAAAACTACAAATTAATGCAGTCAAGAGCAGTGTGTGATATTCTTTCATTTTCTTGGATTAACATTACAGCAGCCAGTAGCTAAATTAGGCGCGGTCACTTTAAGAGACGACAAACGCATCCAATATAATACACATCCCATTTTTTTCCTCAACTGTTTACTTTCACTTAAGAAATAACTGACAGTTTTTTCGAGCATAATTTCCAAGTTGGATTTTTTTTTACATATTTTATATGTATTTCTCGGCACAAGAGCAAAAATAAGCAAATTCGATGTTCAAGTGTTTTGAGACGCCTTTCTCGGTTCAGTGTCGCTGTCCGTGATACGCGGCTCTCTCTCTCTCTCTCAGGTGTAAAAACATGTGTAAAAGATAAGCTTTCGTGAAGATGCGCAGCAGTGGCCCGTCAACTGTCCTGACCATCTTTTTAGGCTGGCCTCAGCCAGTCGGTTATATAAAATATTAAGGTGAAAGTCATCATAGCTCGCCTAGACCCAACTCCCAACCCAAATTTGAGAATAGATTAACGGCAATATTTTTTTTTAATCGCCCGATAAGAGTCTCACGTTAACGCAGCACGTTAACGCCGATAACGGCCCCCCACTATATATATATATATATATATATATATATATATATATATATATATATATATATATATATATATATATATATATATATATATATATATATACATACATACATACATACATACAGTACAGACCAAAAGTTTGGAAACATTACTATTTTTAATGTTTTTGAAAGAAGTTTCTTTTGCTCATCAAGCCTGCATTTATTTGATCAAAAATACAGAAAAAAATGTAATATTGTGAAATATTATTACAACTTACAATAATAGTTTTCTATTTTAATATACTTCAAAAAATAATTTATTCCTGTGATGCAAAATTGAATTTTCAGCATCATTACTCCAGCCTTCAGTGTCACATGATCATTTAGAAATCGTTCTAATATTCTGATTTATTATGAGTGTTGGAAACAGTTCTGCTGTCTAATATATTTGATGAATAAAAGGTTAAAAAGAACTGCATTTATTCAAAAAACTAAAATCCTAATAATATATATTCTAATGATATATTTTATTTACTATCACTTTTTATCAATTTAACACATCCTTGCTGAATAAAAATATTGATTTTATTAAAAAAAGAAAAGAAAGAAAAAAATTACTGACCCCAAATTACTGACCAGTAGTGTATATTGTTATTACAAAATATTTAGATATATTAATATTTATATTCTTTTTTTTTACTTTTTCTTCATCAAAGTATCCTAAAAAAGTAATCTTGGGATAATGATCCCAAAAATTCAGCTTTGCATCACAGAAATAAATGATAATTTAAAGTATAATAACTGTAAAAACAATTATTTTAAATTGTAAAAATATATCACAATATTAATTTTTTTTTTCTGTAATTTTGATCAAATAAATGCAGGCTTGATGAGCAGAAGAAACTTCTTTCAAAAACATAAAAAATAGTAATGTTTCCAAACTTTTGGTCTGTACAGTTCGCTCTAAACTAAACTGTCCAGGAATCTTGAGCAGCTGGGACGATTTATACCGTAGCAATACAGAGCCAGCCAGTCACATCGGGGGCTGACGTGGAGATAAGCGTTTTTTTCGGTGAGGCTTTTGATTCATCTTAGAGAGGATCCTCTTCAGTGGTGGAAGACAAACCAGCAGCGATTTCCACTGCTGGCAAAAATGGCAAAAATCTACCTCTTTGCCCAGTGAAAGACTTTTCATTACGGCTGGGGACATTAGTTCCCACACTCGCAACTGGCTATCACCTGTTAATGCAGAGCGTCTTGTTTTTTTTTTTTTTTTTAATAAACTCATTTCATGTGAAAGATTAGAGGTTTTACGTTAATTTAATTATGATGCAGGAGATGTGTGTGATATTCCGTAATATTTTTCTAATATTTGGCTACTGTTCTAATCGTAGCCTATCCTACTGTTATAAATGAAAACTAAACAGCTTACTATCCATGTTTATTGAGTTAATGTTCAATTACATTAATTTCAGTCACCAAACATATTCAGATTTTTAAAAAGAAGAGAAAAACGCTAAGCTTGGTAATTGTCAAAAAAGTTTTTCTCACTTGTCATCCTGGCATAATGTTGCCTATTCTTTTCTCTTTTTTTTTTACAGTTAAAATAAAAAAGAAAGAAAAATAGATTGCTGTGGACGTTGTTAACTTCATTAATGTGTTTTACTGTGTTAATGGAATAAGGATGCGAGTAGGATTCGGTATTCGGCCGAACCCCAAAAATCTGGATTCGGTGCATCCCTAATATATATATATATATATATATATATATATATATATATATATATATATATATATATATATATATATATATATATATATATATATATATATATATATATATATATATATATATATATGTACAGTACAGACCAAAAGTTTGGACACCTTCTCAATCAAAGAGTTTTCTTTATTTTCATGACAATGAAAATTGTAGAGTCACACTGAAGGCCTCAAGGGATATTTGACCAAGAAGGAGAGTGATGGGGTGCTGCGCCAGATGACCTGGCCTCCACAGTCACCGCACCTGAACCAAATCGAGATGGTTTAGGGGTGAGCTGGACCACAGACTGAAGGCAAAAGGGCCTACAAGTGCTAAGCATCTCTCGGCGAACTCCTTTTCAAGACTGTTGGAAGACCATTTCAGGTGACTACCTCTTGAAGCTCATCAAGAGAATGCAAAGAATGTGCAAAGCAGTAATCAAAGCAAAAGGTGGCTACTTTGAAGAACCTAGAATATGACATATTTTCAGTTGTTTCACACTTTTTTGTTATGTATATAATTCCATATGTGTTAATTCATAGTTTTGATGCCTGCAGTGTGAATCTATAATTTTCATAGTCATGAAAATAAAGAAAACTCTTTGAATGAGAAGGTGTGTCCAAACTTTTGGTCTGTACTATATATATATATATATATATATATATATATATATATATATATATATATATATATATATATATATATATATATATATATATATATATATATATATATATATAGTTTGTGCACTTTAAAAGCACAACAGGACTGTTAAATATGTACTAATTATATGATGTGTGTATATTTGTATGTTTTAAGTTTAATTTTCAGCTCAGTGAAGCCCTTCAAGCGCCAACACTTTTTTAGTAAGTAACCTTTCTTGAAGAATTGTGCTTCAAATAAAGAACTTTATGTTGACCAGATTGTTAGTTAATATATTAGGCTACAAGTCAATATTGCCTATATGGACAGTGATTTAAAAAAAAAAAAAGTGAACTTGCAAAAATGTGTGTTAAATGCGATGCGGTCGAAAATTTGGGTGCACCTAACTTTTGGGCTGGTGCACCTAAGAAAAAAGGCAGTGCAACCAGTGCAGAAAGTTAGTCTAGAGCCCTGCATGTGGATGGGTGTGTGTTGTGTCAGGAACCATGTAGTGGTTAAGAGTGAGGATATAGTGATCCAAGGTGTGTTTGTTTTTGTGTGTGTGTGTGTGTGTGTGTGTGTGTCTATATATATATATATATATATATATATATATATATATATATATATATATATATTAGGTGTGGGCATAGATTATTTTTTTTAATCTAGATTAATCTCACTGTGATCTTGAAATTAATCTAGATTAATCTAGATTAAAATGGCTCATTCGAATTCCGCCGACGGCATTCAGAATAGGTGTGTTACCCAAATAAAAAGTCTTTGAGAAGGGGTTTATCAAGCTAGATGGTGCATTAGAAATGTACATCTCCTATTTTCCAAAATGCATCACAAACTGCATGAAAAAGCTGTAAACTAATTCCACATTGCACAAGCGGGGACCCGGTGAAGGTTGTACCAGTGGGCCCTGTTTGAAATTGTCTAATTTGTATGTTAGTTTATTTTCATTTATTTGTGCTATTTACACAATGTTTAAGTTTTTTTCAAGTTTGTAGGTGTCAAGGTACAGAAACTAAATAATTAAATGTAAAAAGCACTGGATAGTCTTCAATGTAAAAATGAAATATACAATGAAACCTACATTTATTCAGACAGCTTCAACATTTCTCACATTATTACTGTTTTTCCTATATATATAAAAAAAATATGTCTGGTGTCTGAATAATTTTTTGTTTGACTGTTAAGACTACAAAGTAGTCAAGAGCAGTGAGTAGGCTTGGGCGGTAATACGGTATACCGCGGGATCTAAAAATAGCAATGGTATCAGTTCCTATACCGTCATACCGTTAATAAAAAAAAAACAATAAAAAAAAACAAAAACAATGCACTTATATTGGACCCAAGGATTAAATATTAAATATAATTTATTTAATGCCTAAAAATGTGTATGCATGGTTGTCATCACGTGACAACGAGACGAGGAGAAAGAGAGAGGAGGGGAAGAGATGGCGAGATGGGCACCGAGTGACCTGGTCTCAAAAAAAAGAACATAAATTCTTCAGTTTGCCAGTATTTCGGGTTTCGACCGAACGAGAAGGGATAGGTGGTAAATAAGGACGAGGCTATTTGCAAATTGTGCCCTCACGAAAAAAGATGACTCTGGGAATATGCTGCAAAAAAAAAAAAAAAAAAAAGAAAAAAAGCCGATGCAATGGAAGGTCCTGTCGGCATCGGCATCGTAGAGGACTGAATCGGAGCTGAAACAACAGCCTACCGTTTAGAGCCAGTTAGTCAAGGAGACGAGGACCCACTTCATTCATGGAAAAATGCTGACTGGTGTTTTCCCCAGATGTCGCGAGTGGCACGAAAGTACCTGTGCGTCTGTGCCACAAGCACACCATCGAAACAGGTTTTTAGCACCGCAGGTAAAGTTGTCAGTCCAAAGCGTGCCCTAGCGAAAAATCTTGACTAGATTGTATGCCACTTGCCATTCGTTCCTATTGGAACTGTTTATTTTTTATTTATCTAATGGATTCGGGTATTTTTATATGGTTTTCATTAAAAAACTATTTTGGAAAGAAGACTGGAAAGAAGTTGTTTTTATTTAAACATATTGCTTTTCAATAATTTTTCATTTTTACACACATATATATATATATATATATATATATATATATATTTTTTTTTTTATTTATTTATTTTTTTTTTTTTAATTCAACTCTGGTTGAGTGTTGTGGGTCTATTCGCTCTTTTTTTATAAGCTGCTCTTTGTTATTAAAAGTTGTTCGTGCAGTGTGATTTTTATGGATGGGTGTTTTTCCGCAAATATCACATTCGAATAATTTTGAGCTCACAACGAATATTCGCATATTCGTTTATTTAAATTAAGTTTAATGAGACAGACATTATTTTTCAGCAACATTTATTGTTTCTGTCATTTTGGAAACAAGCTTACACACAATAAGCTTGAACATTAGGCTACACATCGTGTTTTGTAGCTGAAAAACTTTAACAACGCAAACAAACAAAAGTAGCCTACAGATTAAAAGCAAAAAAAAAAAAATAAATCAACAAAGAATAAACGTAAAGCAGCCTGCAGCTATGCCATTGTACAGAATGTAGCTTACACTTAACTTTGAAACTGTCAGCAAATCTTTTTTTCTTTTTTTTTCTATTGTTTTACATGTTCTTGTTAAGAAACATGGGCATGTAAACATGATCGGGGGAAAGTCGGCTCCTTAGTCTGTTAACAATAAGGCTGGCCGCGGAGAAAACGCGCTCTGACGGCACAGATGTTGGCGGAACTCACAAATAACGTGTGCTAAGCGAATAAGTTTTGTGAAGCGCTTCGTGTTTCCGTTTCACCACTGAATGGGATCCTCAACTGGTCGAATACATGGCTCCAGCAAGAACTGTTCCCACTCGTCTCGGCTGGACTCTCTGTTATAATCGCTGAAGAACTGGAGAAGAAGAAGGTCTTTTCCGCTGAGTAGGCATTGCATCCTCTTCATCGTTGGTGACGCACCACTTGCATCAAGGAAAATGTTCTGATAATGTTCCAAAACTTTTTTTTTCTTACTTCTCTCATGTTTTCATCGAGAAACCTGAGATGTTTGTGCCAAGGGTCTAGGGGAGATGCGAGAAGAGGAGTTTTCACTGCATTCTCCAAGTTAGCGGTGTTTATTCGTTGCTTGAGAGACGCTGGAACAATGTTCTTGAATGCGGTCACTTTCTGTGATTCTCCACGACATATTTGAAGTACTGTAGAAGACCGCAGTTCTTATTCATTCATTAATTATTTTTTTGCTTTCATACATCTTCAAATATGCCGTGGAAAATCACAGAAAGTGACCGAATTAGGTTTTATTGTGGACTTTTTTCCCCTTTTTTCTTTTCTTTGTGGCAAGCAAAAATATGTCGAAATTCGAATATCATTTTTATTTATCGAATAATTAGAGCCGAACGAATATTATAATAATAATATCTGTGCACACCCCAAGTGATTTTATTGATTTGTGTGCGCATCCCTGCGCAAAAACTGTTCTGTATGTTTATGTTAATTTAATTATGTTTGACTATTGCTATTTGTTGCTAATAAAAGTTGTTAATATTGTTGTGCATGTCATTTTGTTATTGTGTGGTATTCAGTTTCTGAATGGTTTAGGCACAAGCCAACAGTTTGGTGATGCGGTCTCAGCCTTACGTCATATTTTTTTAATTATTCATGGTAATACCGTATACCGAGGTTTGACGGTATCAAAATTTGGATACCGCCCAAGCCTAGCAGTGAGTGATTTTCATTTTCATTTTCTTGGATTAACATTACAGCAGCCAGTAGCTAAATTAGGCGCGGTCACTTTAAGAGACGATGAACGCATCCAGTATAATACACATCCCATTTTTTTCCTCAACTGTTTACTTTCACTTAAGAAATAACTGACAGTTTTTTCAAGCATAATTTCCAAGGTGGATATTTTGACATATTTCGTATGTATTTGTCGGCACTAGAGGAAAAATAAGCAAATTCGATGTTCAAGTGTTTTGATCAAAACACTTGAAAACGCTTATTTTTAGCGTCTCGAGTTGCCTTTCTCTGCGTGAGCCCTGAACACCAGAACACCGCGAGTACTGAATCGGGCTCTTTCACATCTTGTTGTTTGTTTACTGTGATTTGTATTTGTTCGTTCCGGTGCAGGAGGGACTTTGAGGAGTACTTCACAGAAGAGAGCTCGGTTCAGTGTAGCTGTCAGTTAGGCTGGCCTCAGCCAGTCGGTTATATAAAATATCAAGCTGAAAGTCATCATAGCTTGCTTAGTATATTAGACCCAGCTCCCAACCCAACTTTGAGAATAGATTAACGGCAATATTTTTTTTATCGCCCGATAAGAGTCTCGCGTTAACGCAGCACGTTACCACCGATAACGGCCCACCACTAATATATATATATATAAGCAATATGCTGTAACTAGCCACTTTATTTCTTAATTAGTACATATTTAACAGCCGTGTTGTGTTTTTAAAGTACACATATTTTATATATATATACACAATATAAGTATTTTACTATTAAATTGCACAGGAGGACTGAAAAAAAATTATTTGAATGTACACTCACTGGAATATTATTAATTACATTAGTTTAATTCAAGTTCCTCAACTCAAAAGCTTAGGTTAAGTTGGGATTCTGATTAACAGCAATTTAGAAATTGCTATTGTAAGGATTTTTATGGCAATCACAAGCTAAGACACAGGGTCCGTCTCAATATGCTCCTTAGCTCCCCAGCTCGTAAATCAGTATATCGTGTGCACAAATTCGATCACTGGTAAGTTCCCTGGCTTACTGCACATTGGTACAGTGATTACTCAATTTCCTGTGACGTAACTCTTTTTGATATTATTTTTATTCTCTTTAAACACATCACTCTGTTACATGTTCTTACAACATTTCAGGCAAATATGAATGATAAATGTGAATTAGATGTGTTAATTACCTGCCTAATGATGTGTGTTTATGTTGAAATAAAAAAATAATATAAAAATGTTTTGTCTTTTCAATTCTTCTATCAAGCGTATTTATATTTATATTTATATTATATTTATTGACTTGGCTTGTATGGTTTATATGTTTTGTGCTTCAGAAATATTATGTAATTTCCAGTAAGGGAGTATAGTGAACACTGATGCTCCCTAGTTTTAGTGATGCATTGTGGGATTTTTCAGGAAGCAAAAGTTCCAGTGCACAGGAAGGATTTCCCAATTGAGACAGCCCTTATAATGGCCGACTCCCTGGTCAGTGCCCTGACTACTGAATGAGGGAGTTGACTGAGACGCACCCATATTTGACAAAAGACCTGTTAAACAATGCTAATTTATTTAAATTCAAATTGTTTAAGTTCTTATGAAAAAGTCTGCCTGCTGTTTCAGACATGAGAAACTTTTGTGGAGGAAGAAAAAAAAAACACAACAATGGCCTGGAATTCCGAATGACCTCTCCTCTGCAGGCCAGACCATAAACAGGTAATGCGAAACAAAAGATAAAGTGAATCATATTGAGAGTCAGGATAAGATCAAACCTTTGCAAGTTCTTCAATCTCATTGCCAAAGTTAGTTTCTCCCTCTGGAACCTCCTCATCTTCAGGTGTTTGATCATCATCATAATCAGGCAACATAATGTCTGTTGACAGGTTAAGATCACCATAGTCAAAATCAACCAAAACTCTTTAGGAGTAAGAGAAAATAGCATTACACAATGAATATGTATAATGATATGTTTTACCAAAATAAGGAAACTGGTAATTGTCTTACCTGGGCTTGAACTCCCCAAGAAGGGCTACAAATAAAACATCAGTTTGTAACTTTTTTTTATTTTTATTTTTTTTACAACAAAAAGAAAACTATGCAATCATTATTTAATTGTGCAATTATCATAAAGTCAAACAAAAACTGTTATGCTGTAACAGTTGGATGAACAGTTACAAAGACAAACATTTCTATGTTGACTAATGAATAATAGGTGTGATTTTGAGCACAATTTTGGAACTGTGCTGGGTCGCTGTTGGATGTCCACTCTAAAATTTTGGGTCAGATATGAAGTCAGTTGTGAACCACAGGACATAATTACTCATTTACAGTGTACAAATTTCTATCTAGATTGTGGTTATATTGGCTGTATAAATTACTATTTGTATGTGCATGGCACTCATTCCGGCAGAAAAATAATAATAAAATAAAATAAATAAAAAACAAACTCTGGAACAGTTTTCCTGTGCTCTATTGTTTTTTTACTTTAAGTATACATAAACAAAAACTTACAGAAGACCAACGTTAGAACAGCCATGATAAACCAGAGGAATCAGAAATGCTGTGCATATATTGTGTGTGTTAGAGAGAGAGAGAGAGAGAGAGAGACAGACTTTGGAAGTTGAGGCTGATGTGTAGCTAATACTTTGCTTAGCATTGAATAGGAACATTTTTAAGTACAAATCTGCGTTTAAAAGAAATCCACGAATTCAAGATTTAGCATTATCAATATAATATTCGGTGTTTGTGTCGATATATTACAGATAATGAATTTATGGAAATGTATTTAAGTATGGTTATAATAGAGTACCAGGCTAACTGGAGACGAGCTAACTGCTATTATAACTTAAATAACATTTAAAATAATTCAACGCGTCTTCCTCCTAAAACACCGTTCAACTTAATAAGTAATATAAACGACACAATGTTATTTTAAATACATTATGAACTATATATATTTTTTTTGGTTAATTTCAAATAAATAGCTATTTATTTCTGGAATATAATGAGAATTTCTTTCTTACCTCCGCCATATTTACAGAGCTGCTGAGAGTCGGCGGAATTTGGGTGGAGTCAACGGAATTCCCGGATGCTCGCTCTCTCTCTCTCTCTCTCTCACACACACACACACACACGCACTCTCTCTCTCACACACACACACTTACTCACTCACTCACACACACACACACACAATTCAGTTTTTCAGGTTTGCATGATTTATAAAACTAAATAAGAAAATAAAATGGAAGAAACGGAAGGTCCGCGGTCCGTGTAGGTCCGTGTATCATCCGATCATTCAATTATTCCATTTATTTATTTATTTTATTTTATTTTTTTGTTGTTGTTGTAATAGCTGGTTCAGTTCTTTTATTTTTTTTTATTGAACAAACATAGCAGCAAATACAGTTTCATCTACAAAAACAAAAATAAAATAATTATCAACAGTAGACAAAGAGCAAGTAAAGTAAAAAGTAAGTAAAATAGATAAAAGTAAAACAAAATAATAATAATAATAAAAAAAAAGATATATATATATATATATATATATATATATATATATATATATATATATATATATATATATATATATATATATATATATACATTTACAAAATAATAATAATTGAGCCAGGGGTAATATATCCTTTAAATAAACTCAAGAGAGATATACATGCTTAAATCCCTTTTGTTTACATTATAAAAAAGCATAAATATTATACTTTGTGCATAATGTAACTGATTTTAAAGCTTTGGCATTGTTGGAAGAAGATATAGTACTCAAGTAATATTTAAGGTCATTACAAAAGACAATAAAAATAGGTTTAATAGACAAAACTTTACACTTGTGTACAGAAAACTTGGCTAGAAAAAGAAAAAGATTTACAAGAAAATACTTGTCTTTCAGATTTTTGTCAGAGTTATAACAACCAAATAATACATCCTTAAATCCCATAGAAAAAATTGACTAATAAGGAAGTACTTACAAATAGGCACATTTTTTCCCAAAAAGTAGCTACATGAACACAATCCCAAAAAAGGTGAGGTATAGACTCGTCTTCCACTCCACAGAAGGAGCATGAGGGATCCAACTCTGGAAAAAAATTTTGATAAAAAGATTGACTGGGTAGAATCGATGTAGCAACTTGAATGATACCTCTTTAAACTTATTAGTGATTAGATATTTGTTTGACAGAGTCCACACTTTCTTCCAAGGAATATCATTAAAACAATTACTCCAATATGATATTATAGAAGGGACAGTAATAATATCATTCTGAAAAAGTTGTCTAATCTTTCTATTCCTAAGAGAGGGACTAGACAAAAAACAGATCTTCCCTATTGCTGTCTCACAAGGCTGTAACCAGGAGGTAGAAGATAGTAAAGAATCGCCTGAGTTTTTCAAAAGTGCAATAGCTCCACTGGGAATGGCATCCATCACTATGGCAAAGTCTCGTGGGGTGACAGGAATACAATATTTAGTTAAGAATTCAGAATAAGAAAACAAATGACCATTTGAATTTACAAGTTGAGAAACCAAAAGAATATTATTATTAAACCAATCTGAAAAAAATAGTTTTTCATTTTTGTAACGGATATCATGGTTATTCCATATAAAATACCTGTGGGGGCTAAAATAATGTTTGTAAATCAAGTGCCAGGCCAGAAGTGGAAATTTGACAATTTTATGGGTAATTTAGAAATATTATAATTACATACTAACAGAAAGGGAAGACCATCAACTTTAGAAAAAATATAATTGGGAATAGTATTCCATAAGGAATCAGAATCGTTCAAGAACTGCCTCAACCAATTGATCTTAAACGTATTGTTTAAGGAAGCAAAATCAAGGAAGTTAAAACCACCATGTTCAAAGCTATTTATGACAACAGATTTTTTGATGTAATGTCTTTTGTGTTTCCATAAAAAATCGAAAAGCATTCTATCAACCTCTACAGAAAATGCCTTATCCACATGCAAAGAAAGGGCAGGGTAAGTCAATCTAGAAATACCCTCCACTTTGGCAAGGAGAGCCCTTCCTCGTAAAGACAAGTCTCTTTGGAGCCAGGAATTTAATTTTTTCTTAGCTTTAGTAATTACTGGATCAAAGTTAAATTTTCCTCTCGTTTTGGCATCTTTACAAATTGTAACACCCAAATAATTAACTTGAGACTTAACAGGAATATTGTGCAGGAATGGAGCAGAACAAGATTTTAAGGGAAGAAGTTCACATTTATCTAAATTTAAAGAAAGGCCAGATGCTTTTGAGAACACTTTAATAAGATCAAGAGCGATAGGGATCTGCAAGTCGTTTTTTAAAAAGAGCGTGGTATCATCAGCTAATTGAGTTATAATAATATGTTTATCTGTTATATTAACCCCTAGTAATTGACTATGCAACAGGGAAGTGGTAAGGAGTTGAGCGGCTATCAGGAACAAATAAGGCGATACCGGGCAACCCTGGCGTACCCCTCTAAACACTTTAAACCTTGGAGAAGTGCCAGATTTCAGATTAATTGAGCAGTTTCCATTTTTGTATAACGTACGGACAATTTTGCAAAATAGCTAAAATCTTATAATCACAGTTTAATAAGCAAATTGGACGCCAGTTATCAATCAAAAGAATGTCTTTCTTAGGTTTGGGTATTAAAGTGAGTAATCCCTGTGATAAAGTAGGTGGAAGTGTCTCAGACGCAATACTCTCCAAATAAGTTTCAAGCAAGAAAGGTGCTAACTCTTTAGCAAAACTTTTATACAATTCAGCTGTCAGCCCATCTGTGCCCGAAGACTTATTGTTCTTAAGAGCTTCAATACACTCAATTATTTCATCAATAGATATATCCCTATCGCAAGTGCTCTTATCTGCATTAGATAAAGTCCTAATATTTTTCAGAGATTGGAAAAAAGACAAAGCAGAGTATTTTTAATATTTAGAGTCGTAAAGATTTGAGTAGAAGTTTGCACAAAATGTGCCGATTTCCTTAGGATCAGAACTTATATTACCGTTTACATTTAAAGAGTTAATAGTTAGATTTCTAAAATTATTATTTTCCATTCTGAAAAAATATGCTGTACTTTGTTCTCCTTGCTCTAGCCACCTTTTTCTAGAGCGAATAAAAGCACCCTCTGCCTTATTCTTATACAGTGAATCTAATTGAGTTTGCAGATCAATAAATTCTGCCAATTCAGCTTCAGACAAACCAACCTGCATTTTACCTGAGAGAGTCATTATTTTGGAAATGACAGTCTCCTCTTCAAATCTTTTACGTTTAGCTAGAAGACTGCCAAAATTCCTAGCACATTTGCTAATTTCATGTTTAAGTAATTCCCAATTGAGGCTGAATTTATTTTCCTTTTGTGCTTTGATCCAGTAATATTCAATCAAATCTAAAATGTTTTTCCTTAATTGGTCATGTTTAAGTAAAGAAGAGTTAAGTTTCCAATAAGAGGCTCTAGGTTTTGAAGAAGAGATCACCGAAGATAGAGGGGATTGAATAAGAATTGCTTTATGATCAGTCATGGGTGAAGGGAGAATGCTAACAGAAACATTAAAGCCCCTAACAGCTTGTGAAATCAATCAATCAATCAATCACCTTTATTTATATAGTGCTTTAAACAAAATACATTGCGTCAAAGCACTGAACAACATTCATTTGGAAAACAGTGTCTCAATAATGCAAAATGATAGTTAAAGGCAGTTCATCATTGAATTCAGTTATGTCATTTCTGTTCAGTTGAAATAGTGTCTGTTTTTATTTGCAATCAAGTCAATGATATCGCTGTAGATGAAGTGACCCCAACTAAGCAAGCCAGAGGCGACAGCGGCAAGGAACCGAAACTCCATCAGTGACAGAATGGAGAAAAAAACCTTGGGAGAAACCAGGCTCAGTTGGGGGGTCAGTTCTCCTCTGACCAGACGAAAACCAGTAGTTCAATTCCAGGCTGCAGCAAAGTCAGATTGTGCAGAAGAATCATCCGTTTCCTGTGGTCTTGTCCTGGTGCTCCTCTGAGACAAGGTCTTTACAGGGGATCTGTATCTGGGGCTCTAGTTGTCCTGGTCTCCGCTGCCTTTCAGGGCAGTAGAGGTCCTTTCTAGGTGCTGATCCACCATCTGGTCTGGATACGTACTGGATCCGGGCAACTGCAGTGACCATCTGATCTGGATACAGACTGGATCTGGTGGCCACGGTGACCTCGGAACAAGAGAGAAACAGACAAATATTAGCGTAGATGCCATTCTTCTAATGATGTAGAAAGTACGGTGTTATGTGAAGTGTTTCCGGTTCCGGTTTACCTAATTAATGCAGCCTAAAAATCCTTTAACGGATTTGGATATTAAAAGCATATTAGTATGTTATGTGTATGCCAGGTTAAAGAGATGGGTCTTTAATCTAGATTTAAACTGCAAGAGTGTGTCTGCCTCCCGAACAATGTTAGGTAGGTTATTCCAGAGTTTAGGCGCCAAATAGGAAAAGGATCTGCCGCCCGCAGTTGATTTTGATATTCTAGGTATTATCAAATTGCCTGAGTTTTGAGAACGTAGCGGACGTAGAGGAGTATAATGTAAAAGGAGCTCATTCAAATACTGAGGTGCTAAACCATTCAGGGCTTTATAAGTAATAAGCAATATTTTAAAATCTATACGATGTTTGATAGGGAGCCAGTGCAGTGTGGACAGGACCGGGCTAATATGGTCATACTTCCTGGTTCTAGTAAGAACTCTTGCTGCTGCATTTTGGACTAGCTGTAGTTTGTTTACCAAGCGTGCAGAACAATCACCCAATAAAGCATTACAATAGTCTAACCTTGAAGTCATAAATGCATGGATTAACATTTCTGCATTTGACATTGAGAGCATAGGCCATAATTTAGATATATTTTTGAGATGGAAAAATGCAGTTTTACAAATGCTAGAAACGTAGCTTTCTAAGGAAAGATTGCGATCAAGTAGCACACCTAAGTTCCTAACTGATGACGAAGAATTGACAGAGCAACCATCAAGTCTTAGACAGTGTTCTAGTTTATTATAAGCAGAGTTTTTAGGCCCTATGATTAACACCTCTGTTTTTTCTGAATTTAGCAGTAAGAAATTACTCGTCATCCAATTTTTTATATTGACTATGCATTCCATTAGTTTTTCAAATTGGTGTGTTTCACCAGGCTGCGAGGAAATATAGAGCTGCGTATCATCAGCATAACAGTGAAAACTAACACCATGTTTCCTGATGATATTTCCCAAGGGTAACATATAAAGCGTGAAGAGTAGCGGCCCTAGTACTGAGCCTTGAGGTACTCCATACTGCACTTGTGATCGATATGATACATCTTCATTCACTGCTACGAACTGATGGCGGTCATAAAAGTACGATTTAAACCATGCTAATGCACTTCCACTGATGCCAACAAAGTGTTCAAGTCTATGCAAAAGAATGTTGTGGTCAATTGTGTCAAACGCAGCACTAAGATCCAATAAAACTAATAGAGAGATACACCCACGATCAGATGATGAGAGCAGATCATTTGTAACTCTAAGGAGAGCAGTTTCAGTACTATGATACGGTCAGTATCATAGTACTGAACAAGCCAGTAGTCAGTAGTCTAGCCAGTAGTCTATTCGGGACTGTCTGGAACAATTTTTGTTACTCCAAGTATAGGATTTAGTATTCGGAAATGTTTCCCTCCAAATATCAATAATATCAAATTTATCCATTAAAATCTTTAATTTAGAATTAGCAGAGGCAATCTGTTTAGGTGGCAGTCTATCGAGATTATTATCAGGTACAATATTAAAGTCCCCACCAATGAAAAGTAAGTCATTTGGGTATGCATTAAGCCACAGCAGAAGTTTCCCTTGTATCGCATCAATCAGAAGATCATTCTCATGAGAACTATTATACCCATAAATATTAATTAGTATTACCACAGTATTGTTTAAACAAATAACCAAAAGCAGAAAATGTCCATTCGGGTCGCTAAAGTAGTGCAAAACCTCCCCAGCAAAAAGGTTTTTCAAAGTCAGAACTCCAGCTGAACGCTCAGAACCGTGAGCCATCCAAATATCATTGTTCCATTGATTTTTCCAAAACGCAGTGTCACTGGCAACGGAGTGGGACTCTTGAAAAAAAAAATCCGTTTTGAACGATTTGGCATGTAAAAACAAAGCCTTCCGTTTAGTAATGTCTAGACCCCTGGCATTGAGACTGAAATAGACATACAAAAATAACTCTTAACAAAGATCAGCAAAAACTGAGCTAACTGAGGTTGACAAATGCATAAGCAGCTGACTACAAGGTCAGGTCAAGTGTTGTAACAGCCATCAAAAGTCATGCTCCATAGCAAAAAGGAGCTCGAAAAGCTCTCTTGGGATGAGAAGAACAGTCCGAACAGCCTTACATAGGGTTAATTTCAGAGCCTTCAATAAATGCACGGTGACCGACAAAATGCGCCCTTTTACCCTCCTTGCGGGCCTTTTCAATAGCCGGCCATAGCAACCGCCTTCGTTCTCTGTCAAAGGCAGTGAGATCCTCAGTGAATCGAAAACCGTTTGCCCGCAGGAACTCTGACAATTTCGCCGCCCTCCACACATCTCTGATCACACGTGAGGAAAACTGAATAATGATCGCGCGCAGCTTTGAATTATTCGGAAGCCTCTTCCCAATGCGGTGGACAGTGTCAATTCTATCTGGAAGAGTTTTGCTCTCCTCTGGAAGGGTGGCCTGACAAATGCGGATAGATTCGGTTCTGACATTTTCATTTTCCTTTTCAGGTACTCCATGCAAACGCAGGTTCCAGCGGCGAGAGTATCTCTCCAAGTCAGCAATTCTTGTTTCGCAGAGCTCCATCTTCTTTTCTTCAGTATTTAGTCTAGCTTCTACTTGGCCGACTTTCCCCTTAATATCATTCAATTCAGCACACACAAAGTCCACCGTCTTTTTTAACTGCCGTCAAGCCAGCCGCACTTCAGAAAAACACCGTCAAGCCAGCCGCGAGTGAAATTTAGATGTGCGTGTATTACTATAATTACGGCAATAGCAGGAACAACAGAGAGGGAACGCGCTTTCAGAGCGCTTTTCATCTATACGTTCAGATTTGATATATAACGACCTTTTTTGCCCATCTGCTCTAATATTCGTGTAACTTATTGTTTTCCTTGACTGCTCTGTATTACTATAATTTTCAGCCTTTCAAAGCATTACAATTATTAGTAGAAAACGAGATATGGGACATTCATTGATTTAGAAGACACTTTTTTATGATGAGAAAGAAGCAATTAAAGGTCAGTTCTTAAAGAAGACATCCCATACTATATCCATACCTCACATAAAACCAGATATATAGGATAATATTACACTTTACAAGTCTTTTAAGATCCCATTTCTAACAAGTAGAAAAAAACAATGGTCAGTTCTTATAAGGGACATCGCATACTATATGCAAACTTCATATCAAACCATTCTACTGCAGCATTTTGGAGATATTGGACATTAGTACACTTTAAAGGGTTATAAAGATCATATTTCTAATAAATAGAAAAAAACAATAGTCAGTTCTTATCAGGGACATCCCATACTATATACACAAAAAATCATTTTGCTGCAGCATTTTTGATATATGGGTCCATATGGCGATTTAGAGGGCTATAAAGACCCCTATAGCGGAGTACAAAACTTTTTATCCACAGGAAGAAGGAGGCGGAAACCGGCCATCAATCAAATTAAGCTTTTAATAACAAAATAAACACAAAACACTGCGACAGCCCTTCACGGACGACTGTCGCCTAACAAACAAAAACCAAACACAAACTAAAATCCTGGCCTGGCCTGGCCCTCTCTCGTTGTTCACTGTCGTCGCCCCTCTTTTGTATCCTTCCATCTCCACCGCGGGACGCGAGACCGGTGAGTGGAGCAGGCGTCGCTCATTTCCAGTCACTCCACTGGCCTCGTTCCGTTCTCATGGCTCGCGGCCCTGCCCCACTCATCACAACCCTATTTCTAATAAGTAGAAAAAAATCAAAGGTCAGTTCATATAAGGGACATCCCAAACTATATGCAAACCTCATATCAAACCATTTTACTGCAGCATTTTTGAGATATGCATCCATATCGCGATTTAGAGGGCTATAAAGTCAACATTTCTAATAAGTAGAAAAAAACAAAGGTCAGTTCTTATCAGGGACGTCACATACTATATGCACCCTTCATATGAAACCATTTTACTGCAGCATTTTTGAGATATGGGACAATACAATGATTTAGAGGGCGATAAAGACACCATTTCTAATAAGTAGAAAAAAACAATAGTCAGTTCTTATCAGGGACATCCCATACTATATGCACACTTTATATGAAACCATTTTACTGCAGCATTTTTAAGATATGGGACAATACAATGATTTAGAGGGCGATAAAGACACCATTTATAATAAGTAGAAAAAAAACAATGGTCAGTTCTTATAAAGCACATGCCATACTATATGCACACCTCATATCAAACCATTTTAATGCAGCATGTTTGAGATATGGGTCCATATGGCAATTTAAAGGGCTATAAAGACCCCATTTCTAATAAGTAGAAAAAAATAATGGTCAGTTCTCATCAGTGACGTCCCATACTATGAGCACATCTCATATCAAACCATTTTACTGCAGCATTTTCCAGAAATTGGAAATTATTACACTTTAACGGGCTGTAAAGATCCCATTTCTAATAAGTAGAAAAAAACAATGGCCAGTTCTTATAAAGGACATACCATACTATATGCACACCTCATATCAAACCATTTTACTGCAGCATTTTCGAGATATGGGACATTATTACACTTTAAAGGGCTATAAAGATCCCATTTCTAATAAGTAGAAAAAAACAATGGTTTGTTCCTATAAGGGATGTCCCATACTATATGCACCCTTCATAAGAAACCATTTTACTGCAGCATTTTTGAGATATGGGTCCAAATGGTGATTTGGAGGGCTATAAAGACATCATTTCTGATAAGTAGAAAAAAACAATTGTCAGTTCTTAAAAAGGACATGCCATACTATATGCACACCCCATATCAAACCATTTTACTGCAGCATTTTTTTAGATATGGGACAATACAATGATTTAGAGGGCTATAAAGACAACATTTCTAATAAGTAGAAAAAAACAATAGTCAGTTCTTATCAGGGATGTCCCATACTATATGCACCCTTCATATGAAACCATTTTACTGCAGCATTTTTAAGATACGAGACATTTTTACACTTTAAAGGGCTGTAAAGATCCCATATCTAATAAGTAGAAAAAAACAAAAGTCAGTTCTTATCAGGGACATCCCATACTATATGCACACCTCATATCAAACCATTTTACTGCAGCATTTTCGAGATATGGGACATTATTACACTTTAAAGGGCTATAAAGATCCCATTTCTAATAAGTAGATAAAAACAATGGTATGTTCCTATAAGGGATGTCCCATACTATATGCACACCTCATATCAAACCATTTTACTGCAGCATTTTCAAGATATGGGACATTATTACACTTTAAAGGGCTATAAAGATCCCATTTGTAATAAGTAGAAAAAAAGAATAGTCAATTTTTATCAGGGACGTCCCATACTATATGCACACCTCATATCAAACCATTTTACTGCAGCATTTTTGAGATATGGGTCCAAATGGTGATTTGGACTGTTATAAAGACATAATTTCTAATAAGCAGAAAAAAACAAAAGTCAGTTCTTATAAAGGACATGCCATACTATATGCACACCCCATATCAAACAATTTTACTGCAGCATTTTTAAGATATGGGACAATACAATGATTTAGAGGGCTATAAAGATCCCATTTCTAATAAGTAGAAAAAAACAATAGTCAGTTCTTATCAGGGACGTCCCATACTATATGCACACCTCATACAAACCATTTTACTGCAGCATTTTCGAGATATGGGACATTATTACAATTTAAAGGGCTATAAAGATCCCATTTGTAATAAGTAGAAAAAAAGAATAGTCAGTTCTTATCAGGGATGTCCCATTCCATATGCACACCTCATATCAAACCATTTTACTGCAGCATTTTCAAGATATGGGACATTATTACACTTTAAAGGGCTATAAAGATCCCATTTCTAATAAGTAGAAAAAAACAATGGTCAGTTCTTATAAAGGACATGCCATACTATATGCACACCCCATATCAAACCATTTTACTGCAGCATTTTCGAGATATGGGACATTATTACACTTTAACGGGCTGTAAAGATCCCATTTCTAATAAGTAGAAAAAACAATAGTCAGTTCTTATCAGGGATGTCCCATACTATATGCACACCTCATATCAAACAATTTTACTGCAGCATTTTTGAGATATGGGACATTATTACACTTTAAAGGGCTATAAAGATCCCATTTCTAATAAGTAGAAAAAAACAACAGTCAGTTCTTATCATGGAAGTCCCATACTATATGCACACCTCATATCAAACCCTTTTACTGCAGCATTTTTGAGATATGGGTCCAAATGGTGATTTAGAGGGCTATAAAGACCCCATTTCTAATAAGTAGAAAAAAACAATGGTCAGTTCTTATAAAGGACATGCCATACTATATGCACACCCCATATCAAACCATTTTACTGCAGCATTTTTAAGATATGGGACAATACAATGATTTAGAGGGCTATAAAGATCCCATTTCTAATAAGTAGAAAAAAACAATAGTCAGTTCTTATCAGCGACGTCCCATACTATATCCACATCTCATATCAAACCATTTTACCTCAGCATTTTCGAGATATGGGACATTATTACACTTTAAAGGGCTGTAAAGATCCAATTTGTAATAAGCAGGAAAAAAAGAATAGTCAGTTCTTATCAGGGATGTCCCATACTATATGCACACATCATATCAAACCATTTTACTGTAGCATTTTTGAGATATGGGTCCAAATGGTGATTTGGAGGGCTATAAAGACATCATTTCTAATAAGTAGAAAAAAACAATGGTCAGTTCTTATAAAGGACATGCCATACTATATGCACACCTCATATCAAACCATTTTACTGCAGCATTTTCGAGATATGGGACATTATTACACTTTAACGGGCTGTAAAGATCCCATTTCTAATAAGTAGAAAAAAACAAAAGTCAGTTCTTATCAGGGACATCCCATACTATATGCACACCTCATATCAAACCATTTTACTGCAGCATTTTCGAGATATGGGACATTATTACACTTTAAATGGATATAAAGATCCCATTTGTAATAAGTAGAAAAAAAGAATAGTCAGTTCTTATCAGGGACGTCCCATACTATATGCACACATCATATCAAACCATTTTACTGCAGCATTTTTGAGATATGGGTCCAAATGGTGATTTGGAGGGCTATAAAGACATAATTTCTAATAAGTAGAAAAAAACAATAGTCAGTTCTTATCAGGGACGTCCCATACTATATGCACCCTTCATATGAAACCATTTTACTGCAGCATTTTTAAGATACAGGACTTTAAAGGGCTGTAAAGATCCCATTTCTAATAAGTAGAAAAAAACAATGTTCTGTTACTATAAGGGACGTCCCATACTATATGCACACCTCATATCAAACCATCTTACTGCAGCATTTTTGAGATATGGGTCCATATGGTAATTAAGAGGACTATAAAGACCACATTTCTAATAAGTTGAAAAACAAATGTCAACTCCTTTAAGGGATGTCCCATACTATATGCACACCTCATATTAAACCATTTTACGGCAGCATTTTCAGATATGGGACTATATGGTGATTTATTGGGCTAGAAATATCCCATGTTGCTCCCACATTATCTTAAGTGTTCTTAATACCTGTGTATATACAATGTAACTACATGTGTACGTAATATATAACACAGTGTAAGTACACATTGGTATATAGTATCCATGGCTATAATATTTTTGTAACAACCCTCAGAATGGTTTGTGCAAGTACAAATGTATAACAGGACATGTAAATCTACATTTTGTAACAACAATATGTATAAGAGTAATTTGAACCATTTGATCCAGGGGGTGGAGATGGGTGGGTTTAGGGTTCTGTAAAGTGGGAGGAGTTGGTGCACCACTTTAATACCAGTGTACTTACATGGTAACTCCTCAGGAACTGTCGACTTCATTTAAAGTGCAACATTGTGGTAGCACTTTATTTTACAGTCCTGTTCCTCATGTACATACTATGTACTTATTATAGTACTTATAATAACTATGTAATAACTAGGTACTAACCCTGAACCTACCCCTAAACCTAACCCTACCCCATGTAGTTACCTTGTATTACCAGAACTTTCTTAGATAAATACACTGTAAGTACACTTTAAGTACATGTTAGTACACGTACTGTAAAATAAAGTGCAACCAACATTGTGGACACCAACCACATTTTATATGTAAAGCCTAATTTACTTGCCACTGCAGTGTAACATAGGGGTAATTACATAATAAATTGAATATTGCTATTAGTCCTGTTACACATTTGTACTTACACATACCATTCAATGGGTTATTACAAATATGTAGTTACACAAACATTAGAGCTATAGATACTATATACCAATGTGTACTTATACTGTGGTTACATACTACATACACATCTAATTACTAAGTACACAGGTATTAGGGACACAATATAAAGTGGAACCCCCATTTCTAATAAGTTGAAAAAAAAAAATATTCAGTTTGTATATTGGAGGTGCCATACTATATTCACACCTTATATAAAAAAGTTTTACTGCATTTCTAGCATTTTGCAGAGATGTTTTTCTGTTTTTCTGAAATGTATTCTGTTTCAGAGGCCTAGAAAGACCCCATTTCTAATAAGTAGAAGAATACAATGATCAGTTAGTACATGGGAAATCCCACAAGCACACCTTATATAAAACTATTTTACTGAAGTATTTGGTGTATAAAGATATTTTACCATAGCAATTTGGGGTTAAAAATCAAGAAAATCCTCAGAAATTCCAGTTTTGAGAACTATTTCAAATAAGTTTAAAAAAGGCCATTCCTTCTAAAGTTCCTCCTACATTTTCAGCACACCTAATGTGAAGTCTGTGTACTGTGGCAGTTTGTAGAAGCATGCATTCATATAGAACAAAACCCTCAAATACGTTTTAATATTTCCTCATTTTTTGCAACCTATAGAAATGTTTTTTTCAAATACTTAAAAGAAATAATGGCCTTTTCTTACAAAGTAGCTCATATTCTATCAGCATAGATAATCTGAAGTCTGTGTACTTTGGCAGTTTGTTGCATACATGCAAATTATATATATATATATATATATATATATATATATATATATATATATATATATATATATATATATATATATCAGACTTCAGATTATCTGTGCTGATAGAATATGAGCTACATTATATATATATTAAAGACTGGATATTTTTCCCAGTTTTGAGGTTTATATAAACATCAGGTTAAATACATACAGTAGATAAAAATAATGGCCTTTGCATGCAAGGCACTCCCTATTCTATCAGCAAATATGAAGTCACACACACTTGTCTGTCACACTATACTTCACACACTTTCTAAACACCAAATATGGAGTCTTTGCTCTGTGAAAGTTTAGAGTAGCTTGCATTCAATGGATGAATGGATCATAGCGTATCCCCAGTCTTGTTTCTGGAAATCTCACTTAAAGTTCAGTTCCAACCCTAATCTAATTAAGAGTCAGGAACAATTCATAGTTAAAGAAAGGTTTGCTGGAGCAGGATTGACACTGAACTCTGCACGAAGGTAGTATTATTTTGTGCCTTTTAAAAATAGTAAGTGTTCCTACTTATGTAGTTAAATAGCATTTTGTTGAATTAGAATACATGTAAGTCCAAACTGCCAAAGTACCCAGATTTGATTTTAGCTATGCTAATAAAGTAGGAGGTGCCTTGCATGAAATGGGCATCGTTTTCCTCTACTTTTATAAGCTGACATTTCTACATGTCTCAAAGTTATGCAAAGTCTCAGAACTGACTCTGAATGCATGCAGTTCCAGATTGGTAAACTGAAATGTTTTTTTATAATGGCTGCACATATTTGGAGATGTCCCTTATGACAATTGTTTATTATTATTATTATTATTATTATTGGAATAGATAAATGTAATGTTTTATAACTCTATATGTGAAATACTTGTTAGCTCTTAAAAAAACCATACAGTAAAATGTTTTCCATGGATTTACTCATAGATTTTAGAAAACATTACATTTCTCTATGAGCATCTGAAGTGAATATACCCTTTATCTTTATAGCCCCCTAAAGCACAATATAGGTCCATATCTCATTGATGCTGCAGTAAACTGGGTTTTATATCAAACCATTATGTGTGCATATAGTATGGGATGTCCCTACACTGATAAGAACTGACCATTATTTGTTTCTACTTATTAGAAATGGTGTCTTTATAGCCCTCTAAATCACTATTTGGACCCATATCTCAAAAATGCTGCAGTAAAAGGGTTTGATATGAGGTGTGCATATAGTATGGGACATCCCTAATAAGAACTTACTGTTGTTTTTTTCTACTTATTAGAAATGGGATCTTTATAGCCCTTTAAATTGTAATAATGTCCCATATCTTGAAAATGCTGCAGTAAAATGGTTTGATATGAGGTGTGCATATAGTATGGGATGTCCCTGATAAGAACTGACTTTTGTTTTTTTCTACTTATTAGAAATGGGATCTTTATAGCCCTTTAAAGTGTAAAAATGTCCCATATCTCGAAAATACTGCAGTAAAATGGTTTGATATGAGGTGTGCATATAGTATGGCATGTCCTTTATAAGAACTGACCACTGTTTTTTTCTACTTATTAGAAATGGGATCTTTATAGCCCTCTAAATCATTGTATTGTCCCTTATCTGAAAAATGCTGCAGTAAAATGGTTTGATATGGGGTGTGCATATAGTATGGCATGTCCTTTATAAGAACTGACCATTGTTTTTTTCTACTTATTAGAAATGGGATCTTTACAGCCCGTTAAAGTGTAATAATGTCCCATATCTCGAAAATGCTGCAGTAAAATGGTTTGATATGGGGTGTGCATATAGTATGGCATGTCCTTTATAAGAACTGACCATTGTTTTTTTCTACTTATTAGAAATGGGATCTTTATAGCCCTTTAAAGTGTAATAATGTCCCATATCTTGAAAATGCTGCAGTAAAATGGTTTGATATGAGGTGTGCATATGGAATGGGTCATCCTTGATAAGAACTGACTATTCTTTTTTTCTACTTATTAGAAATGGGATCTTTATAGCCCTTTCAATTGTAATAATGTCCCATATCTCGAAAATGCTGCAGTAAAATGGTTTGTTATGAGGTGTGCATATAGTATGGGACGTCCCTGATAAGAACTGACTATTGTTTTTTTCTACTTATTAGAAATGGGATCTTTATAGCCCTCTAAATACTTGTATTGTCCCATATCTTAAAATGCTGCAGTAAAATTGTTTGATATGGGGTGTGCATATAGTATGGCATGTCCTTTATAAGAACTGACCATTGTTTTTTTCTACTTATTAGAAATGGGGTCTTTATAGCCCTCTAAATCACCATTTGGACCCATATCTCAAAAATGCTGCAGTAAAAGGGTTTGATATGAGGTGCGCATATAGTATGGGACGTCCCTGATAAAAATTCACTATTCTTTTTTTCTACTTATTACAAATGGGATCTTTATAGCCCTTTAAAGTGTAATAATGTCCCATATCTCGAAAATGCTGCAGTAAAATGGTTTGATATGAGGTGTGCATATAGTATGGGATGTCCCTGATAAGAACTGACTTTTGTTTTTTTCTACTTATTAGAAATGGGATCTTTACAGCCCTTTAAAGTGTAAAAATGTCTCGTATCTTAAAAATGCTGCAGTAAAATGGTTTCATAGGAAGGGTGCATATAGTATGGGACATCCCTGATAAGAACTGACTATTGTTTTTTTCTACTTATTAGAAATGTTGTCTTTATAGCCCTCTAAATTAGATATTGTCCCATATCTAAAAAATGCTGCAGTAAAATGGTTTGATATGAGGTGTGCATATAGTATGGCATGTCCTTTTTAAGAACTGACCATTGTTTTTTTCTACTTATCAGAAATGATGTCTTTATAGCCCTCCAAATCACCATTTGGACCCATATCTCAAAAATGCTGCAGTAAAATGGTTTCATATGAAGGGTGCATATAGTATGGGACATCCCTTATAGGAACATACCATTGTTTTTTTCTACTTATTAGAAATGGGATCTTTATAGCCCTTTAAAGTGTAATAATGTCCCATATCTCGAAAATGCTCCAGTAAAATGGTTTGATATGAGGTGTGCATATAGTATGGTATGTTCTTTATAAGAACTGACCATTGTTTTTTTTTCTACTTATTAGAAATGGGATCTTTACAGCACGTTAAAGTGTAATAATTTCCAATTTCTGGAAAATGCTGCAGTAAAATGGTTTGATATGAGATGTGCTCATAGTATGGGACGTCACTGATGAGAACTGACCATTATTTTTTTCTACTTATTAGAAATGGGGTCTTTATAGCCCTTTAAATTGCCATATGGACCCATATTTCAAACATGCTGCATTAAAATGGTTTGATATGAGGTGTGCATATAGTATGGCATGTGCTTTATAAGAACTGACAATTGTTTTTTTTCTACTTATTATAAATGGTGTCTTTATCGCCCTCTAAATTATTGTATTGCCCCATATCTTAAAAATGCTGCAGTAAAATGGTTTCATATGAAGTGTGCATATAGTATGGGATGTCCCTGATAAGAACTGACTATTGTTTTTTTTCTACTTATTAGAAATGGTGTCTTTATCACCCTCTAAATCATTGTATTGTCCCATATCTCAAAAATGCTGCAGTAAAATGCTTTCATATGAAGGGTGCATATAGTATGTGACGTCCCTGATAAGAACTGACCTTTGTTTTTTTCTACTTATTAGAAATAGGGTTGTGATGAGTGGGGCAGGGCCGCGAGCCATGAGAACGGAACGAGGCCAGTGGAGTGACTGGAAATGAGCGACGCCTGCTCCACTCACCGGTCTCGCGTCCCGCGGTGGAGATGGAAGGATACAAAAGAGGGGCGACGACAGTGAACAACGAGAGAGGGCCAGGCCAGGCCAGGATTTTAGTTTGTGTTTGGTTTTTGCAAGCGACAGTCGTCCGTGAAGGGCTGTCGCAGTGTTTTGTGTTTATTTTGTTATTAAAAGCTTAATTTGATTGATGGCCGGTTTCCGCCTCCTTCTTCCTGTGGATAAAAAGTTTTGTACTCCGCTATAGGGGTCTTTATAGCCCTCTAAATCGCCATATGGACCCATATCTCAAAAATGCTGCAGCAAAATGATTTTTTGTGTATATAGTATGGGACGTCCCTGATAAGAACTGACCATTGTTTTTTTCTATTTATTAGAAATATGATCTTTATAACCCTTTAAAGTGTACTAATGTCCAATATCTCCAAAATGCTGCAGTAGAATGGTTTGATATGAAGTTTGCATATAGTATGCGATGTCCCTTATAAGAACTGACCATTGTTTTTTTCTACTTGTTAGAAATGGGATCTTAAAAAACTTGTAAAGTGTAATATTATCCTATATCTCGAAAAGGCTCCAGTAAAATGGTTTTATGTGAGGTATGGATATAGTATGGGATGTCTTCTTTAAGAACTGACCTTTAATTGCTTCTTTCTCATCATAAAAAAGTGTCTTCTAAATCAATGAATGTCCCATATCTCGTTTTCTACTAATAATTGTAATGCTTTGAAAGGCTGAAAATTATAGTAATACAGAGCAGTCAAGGAAAACAATAAGTTACACGAATATTAGAGCAGATGGGCAAAAAAGGTCGTCATATATCAAATCTGAACGTATAGATGAAAAGCGCTCTGAAAGCGCATTCCCTCTCTGTTGTTCCTGCTATTGCCGTAATTATAGTAATACACGCGCATCTAAATTTCACTCGCGGCTGGCTTGACGGTGTTTTTCTGAAGTGCGGCTGGCTTGACCGCAGTCTTTTTTAGCCCTTCAATTTTGAGAGCGTTTTCACCCACCATTTTCTCCAGAGCATCCGAGCGATTATTTATCAGCTGTGAGAGAGTGGAAATCACGGTGTCGTCTTCTGCTTTGCCTTTCTTTGAAGGGGGCTTACCTGGGCTCTCCGGGGGTGGAGTAGATAAGAGGATCTCAGCGGGAGACGAATAGTTGTGGAAGCTCACATTCTCGGACACGCGTGAAGCGCGAGACATTTCTTTTTCTTTTCTTTTGTCTGCAGAAGATTTCATCTTTAAGTTATCAAGAGACAAGTGTGAAGTATTTATGTAATCAAATACCCGGAACGGGATTGTAAAAAGTGTAGTTTGGCTGTTAAATGATGATTTATCAGCAGAGCTTGATAAAAGCAAACTTAGCAAGACGCCATCTTGGAGGGTCCGTGTATCATCCGATCATTCAATTATTCCATTTAATCTGGCAAACCAAAAATGAAATAACGAATCAATATTTAGTTTTTCTGTTTTTCTGTATGAACCAAATATGACAAACTGACATTTGTTTCATAGCTTTCAGCTCGAAACGGGAAATATAATAAGCAAGGAAACCAAAACGAAATAATGGATCAAATTTACATTGTCTCAACTTTTCTTTATTTGTGTAGTAGGTCTAATTATTTCCCACGGTGACGTCTTGCTTGCTTTGCGCATGCGCAGTGGATAGTTTAAAGGAGTAGGTCGCTGAGTGCCCAACCCACGATGGGTAACTCGCGAAGCACAAAGTTCCTCCGTGTTTTCTCAGCATTATATCTTAGAAAATACAAGGTTTGAGAAGTAAAAGGCGGGGCAACATTTAAAATATTTCAAAGTTAAATTTCATGCAAACAGATTTTAAAAGACCAGTTTCAGTCAAATATAACAAAACCCAGTGTTAAAACAGAGCACAAACAATTATATCTGGAACATTAAAGCTGCAAGCAGCGATGAACGGGCCCTCGCACCCGGGCTCACCGGCAGCGAGTGGCTTTAGTAAATAGGTGAACGGTGAGAAATATGCATTTAATGTCCTAAATAAAAGTGGAATATATCAAAGTATATCCCATATATGTGCCAATCTTACCGTTGCCAGCAGGTGGCGCTATCATTATAATGGAATATTGGCCTTCAGATGTGTTCAGGCAAGGACTCTTATCAAACAAGTGAAGTTTGGGAAAGATTGAACATTTTATGCTTGAGTTACAACAACTTCTCTTGCTGTGGCAAGACATCAAATTTTGTCATGGCGCCATGGAAACGCCCTTTAACAAAAACTCAAGATCTCCAAAAGTTAACATTGCACAGGCCTTTAGATTAGACTGACCACAAAATATATGTAAATCTCAAAAAAATTATAGGAGTAGTTTGTCACAGTGTAGAATATGTAACTTCCTGTTGCCAATAGGTGGCGCTATGACTATAACTGAATATTGGCATGTAGATCTGTTCAGGTCAAGAGTCTTATCCAACATGTGAAGTTTGGGGCAGATTGGACATTGTATGTCTGAGTTACAGCAACTTCCTTTTTCATGGCGAAACATCGAAATTTGTCAGGCCGCCATGGACCCGCCCTTTAACGAAACCTCAAGTCCTTCGCAATTTATTATCGCAAAGGGCTTTAGATTACACTGACCAAGTTTGGTGTTGATCTGAATAAATCTCTAGGAGGAGTTCGTTAAAGTACAACCCCTGAAAATGGCAAAAACAACACCAATTTTGCAGAGAAAATTCAAAATAACCGACTTCCTGTTGGGATCCGGATTTCGTACCAAGATACTTTTTTGTAGGTATTGGTGTGTTACATGTGTGTACCAATTTTTGTACATGTACGTGAAACATAGCTCGAGGCGCACTCCGTTGAAAGTGTATAGGTGGCGCTATAGAGCCATCCTGCCACACCCGGTGGAATATTGGCCTGCAGATCTGTTCAGGTCAGGACTCTTATCAAACATCTGAAGTTTGGGGAAGATCAGACATTTTATGCCTGAGTTACAAATTTTATTCTCATGGCGAGACATCAAACTTTGTCACGTCGCCAAGGACACACCCTTTATCGAAAACTCAAGATAATCACAATTCACTATCGCAAAGGCCTTTAGATTAAACTGACCATAACACAATTTAGATTTTATTAGATTTCTAGGAGTAGTTCATTGCAGCGTAAGGCATTCACTTCCCGTTGCCAGCAGGTGGCGCTATGACTATAACTAAATTTGGGAATGTTGATCTGTTCAGGTCAGGAGTCTTATCAAACATGTGAAGTTTGGTGCAGATTGGACATTTTATGTCTAAGTTATAGCAACTTCATTTTTCATGGCGAAACATCGAAATTCGCCAAGCCGCCACAGACACGCCCTCAAACGAAAACTCTAGATCTTCGCAATTTAACATCGCAAAGGCCTTTAGATTACACTGACAAACTTTGGTGTTGATCTGAATAAATCTCTAGGAGGAGTTCGTTAAAGTACAACCTCCGGAAATGGCAAAAATGACAAAATTTTGGATGAGAAAAAAAATAATAACTGACTTCCTGTTGGAATTTGGATTTCGTACCAAGAGACTTTTTTGTAGATATTGGTGTGTTACATGTGTGTACCGATTTTCATACAAGTACGTGAAACGTAGCTCAAGATGCACTTCGTTAAAAATTTATAGGTGGCGCTGTCGAGCCATTTTGCCACACCCACCTTAGCAAACCATTGCATACCTAATATTTTTCCAGCTCTGACGTGTGTGCCAAGTTTCATGACTTTTCGAGAAAGTTTCAGAAAAATAATAATAATAATAATAAATATAGCTGCAAGCAGCGATGACGGGCTCAAGCCACCAATGCCATCGCCACCCCGGTGGCATCAGGTAAACTGTGCCCAGCGGGCACATGCATTCACAATATCCCTCTGGCAGTGAGGTTTTAAAGGGTATGGCGGTTAAAGGGTTAATCCGAATCATCTAGACTTTAAAATCACATTCACAGAACAATATATATATATATATATATATATATATATATATATATATATATATATATATATATATATATTTAGTAACACTTTACAATAAGATTTCATTTATAAACATTATGTTAACATGAACAATATTTATATAGCATTCATTCATGTCATTTAATATTCCAAACTTAAACATTAAAACATTGTTTTATTGTGATTTTTTTTCCAAGCACATTTTACCAATTCCAAGCCATATCAATCTTAATAACTACCATTATTTTTTATTTAATCATTTATGAGTGCTATACAATAGTCCAGGAAAGCTGGAAGAGAAAAACTCCTTATATTCATGTGCAGAATCATTAGGCATGATTTCTTTTACAGATGAAATGCGCTAAAAAAGAGTTTTAACTCAAACGTTTTTAACTCAAAGTCGAAAATTATGAAATACCCATGAGAAATATCAAACACAAATGCAATACAGAAATGGATAAGTTAAGATTTGACCATTGTACAAAAATGCTGACAGGGTCATGAGGTCAGAAAAGAAGAAGAAAAAAAAAAACAGGTCAAGAAGAACTGACAAAAATAATTGCAAAATAATTAGGAATTAATGTGAAGATTAATTTTTAGTAAATTCTGCAAGACAGACTTTCAGGAAAGGAGGTGGAATAAAAATGAGCTCCTAAATCTTAACCCCGGATTCAGGAAAATATATTCCTCAAACCATCGGACAAGAGGAGGTGGTGCTGGTCCTTCACGAGTCACTCTAATCTGTTCATAAAGCCTATATATAAAGTCTTAATATGTAGTATTTCACAATACTTCATGGTATTCTAATTAAATCATTTTTTGGAATCTTTGATTTCTCAGAACCTGACACATTGTAATTCTGAGACTCCAGGAAAGTGGCAGTTCTGTAAAATGTTGGCACTGGAGACTAAATGCTCCCTGATAGTTTCACAACTAATTCACTTAACACACACACACACACACACACACACATTACCCACAGTGACAGAGGGACAGAGTGACATCAGATGTATGATAGTTTTTTAATTTTCTATCATCCATATAGTGTTGTATAGTCATGAAACTATGCATATTTCCTCAGAATGACTTGTCTTCTATGTGTACATTTTTTTTAAGTGTTTAGAAGCTGCACTTAAAAAAATAAAAGACATTTACTGGTTACTTTTTTACTAATATTTTAAAAAATCACCACGACAAAACCATTCAAGCCATTCAAAATTCATCCGCACCTGTACTGTAAGATACATTCTTTAAACTGGTAAAAGAGGATGTGGTGCTGATCCTTCAAGTCACTCAAAACGTATCTGTCCATAAAGCCTATAAAGAATTATTCTTAATATACAGTTCACAATACTTCAGCTTGTTATTCTAATTAAGTGAATGTCATTTTATCAGTAAAATACATAAAATTCATATTATTTTTCTTTGAAAGATTTCTATAAATGATTTAAATCATACTTGTTTCTACAATAATTATTTAAAAGTAATCCTATAGCTCCATCTGGTGGCCATTATTGGTACTAAGAATTGCAAGCTTGATTTATATGTTATGATAGTTTTAAATTTATGCTGGCTCTTGAAAATGATAAAGCTATGAAACTTACTGTGCTTCCTTCAAATGATGACTTCTACGTATATAAAAAATTATGAAGAGTTGGAATTAAAAATTTTAAAGATATAGTAAAATTACTATTGTATTTTTTTTATGTTACTTTAATAAATCGCTATGGCCACACCATTTAAGGTATCCTAAACCCATTCGCAATTTAACATCTTCAGTATATGGCTTCATGTTAAAACAGTTTGGTGTGAACTACTTGTGTCTTCTTGGAGGAGAATGAATTCATTTACAGGCTGAGTTTATCATAAATCCACAATAACATTTATGAGTTCTGTATCAATCATTGTTGTTGTTTGTTTATTTTTTATTTATTTTTTTCATAGGAAGATAACTGACCCTTTACTCTCCTTTTTAATAAATGTGCTTATAAACCAAGAACAAGCTATTTATAGCTGTATTTATAAACTGCTTACTACTGACTATTAATATTGGGACAAGGCTTTATGAAGCATGAACTGACTATTTACTAATGAGTGCAGTTATTATAAAGTGTTATCAATGCATTTGCTAATCTTAACAAATTAGACATTATTTTACAGTGTTATCAAATCCCTTAAATGATTTATAAGTGTTTTGTAATGATTTTATTGACCTAAAAGCATTTGTGAAAGTTCTGCTTGCATTAGAGCTTAGTCTTGATCTGTGAGCTGAACAGATTTACTGTTACATCCATGAGATTATGTAAATTCAAATAAATATCATGTCACAGGATGTCAGAGGTCAGTATCAAATTAGTTTGAAATTATTATTTGCAGCACAAATAAGGTTTTTTAGGATTTTTAAAAATCCCTAAAACTGTCAGAAAAGGATAAGGCCTAAGATTTCTATGTGAGTGGCTAAATTTGTTTGTTTTTATAACTATAATGCATAAACTATGAAACTATACAAAATGTATAAAAAAGTACAAGTTATTCTTTTCCAATGTTTTTAATTTATTTAATTTTTTTTTTTTTTTTTTTTTTTTTTTTGGATTTACATTTTAAAAAATTAGCCTACGGCGATCATTCTAAACATCTTGAATAAAACCTGTCAATATTTATTATAGACCACTATAACTGTGTATAATCTAACAAACGAGTTTATTATGAAAATAAAAGCGTGTACACCAGATAACTTGGACGATAAAGAAATTGCTAACAATAGTATAATAGAGCATGTTTTAGGTTTTTAGGCGTTTAGATGCAGAAATGGACAAATCAAATGTAAAATAAAATGTAATTGATTTAATTAAATATAGATTAAGTCTTGTTAGAGCAAAATAATAAATAAATACGTACACACATTAAAAAAGCAGCCAAGATGAATGAGTTTAATTTTTTTATATAGATTAAAATTGAAGACAGAAGCAGCTGGTATATGCGGTCACTTAATATTAAAATCCAGTAGATCCACTTCAGATTTAATTCTCAACAGTTTATGTTCACGTGGCTGTTTTCGTTTATATTCGCCAAGCTATTATGTATTTTGAAATAATCTTGTCCGTGATGTGTTCGTTCTTACGACGAAAGGCAGAATCCTGCAGCTCCAGAGATATGTTATTCTGCCAGTCGCGCTTTCAAATAGTCTTGCACACTTAAACGGGTCACAAACACCTGCATTTAGCTCGTGTTGTGTTATAATGGATGTATTGTGTGCATTTATGGCAATAATTTATTTTAAAAAGCTCTTAAACAAGAATAAATTCGTTAGTTTTGAACTTGTGACACTGTGCGCGCTGATCGGAGGCAATGATTTCAGATAGACAGCCGCGAATATTTCATTTTCACACAAACAGTTCAAAAACATCTTAATTTAGCTCTTGGTGTGCTCTAATTGGTGAATTGTGTGATATCGCTGCAATACTTTATTTTTAATAGCTATAAAACAAGAATAAACTCGTTTTTTCTGAGCTCATCATTCCACACGCTCCTGCTCAGAGCGGTGATTAATCTCTCCTGTTTCTCACGTATCACTGACCACACATCAATTATTAATGAGCCCTGACCTGATAATAATCATATATGTTGGTTTAGCTTGTCACTGTGAATTAAATCCAAGTATTTATTTGTATTTTAACCGATTTAAAATCGAAACCAAAAGACAGTCTCCTCCCTTTTTTAGTCCGGTAACTGCACCTGTAGGGGCGCTATTTCTCTCAGACAATGGAAGTCTAAGCACACACACTCAAACAGATGGACAGAGTGAGATGAGATGTCTGACATTTTTTTAATTTTCTGTTATCCATACAGTGTTGTAAAGTCATGAAACTATGCATATTTACTCAGAATAACTTTTTTTTCTGTATGAAAAAAGGTTTTGAAGTGTTTGGAATTTAAAAATGCAGGAAAATTAATAATTCCATCTTTATTGTCATTTAAAAAAATCACCACGACAAAACCATCCAAGCTATCCAAAACCCATTCACAATTTAAGTTCCTCAATGTTTTTTCAACATGTAGACCAAGTTTGGTGTGTATAGTGTTACTCTCCTCTGAGCAGTATGCATTAATTCACGGCTAAATGTAAAAAATAATCCACATTCAAATCAAAATAGCCGACTTCCTGTTGGTCGTAGCTGATGACTGTGAATTAGAAAGTTGTCCGTCTTGATAAGAACAATTTTTGTACTGAGTTTGGTGTCTGTAGCTAAAACTAACCCCCCCACTTTTGACAAAAGGTGGCGCTATAGAGTGCCTATTCCACGCCCTCTTATGAACTTTTGCCAGTGTCTAGCTGTCACTAATACTGATATGTGTTCTGAGTTTGATGAAATTCTAAGCATGTTATATGCCTCAAAATCACCTGAGAAGTATTCCAGTTTGACATGTTGCCACGGCAACAATTTTTTAGATATCAATATCCCCCTTGCAGATTTATATCAGCTGTGTTTTAACATTATTCTGATGAAGTTTGAAGCAAATCGAGTAATAATAAGATGCTGAATTCAAATCATTTTGAAAATGACACACTTCCTTCTGCCAGTTGGTGGCGCTATAACTTTGACTCCTAATAGTCACATATATGCGATCGACATCATACAACGAATAATCTGATGAAGTTTGATTAAAATCAGGAAATGTATGTGGATGGTATTAGACACTTCCTGTTTCTAATTTATCGCCATAATTTCAACGCCTCGCCACGAGCAAACCGTTCGAGATATCAAAAATCCCCTGGCAATTTTTCATCCCCAGTGTCTTGAGATCATGTTGACCGAGTTTGGCGGCAATCGAGAAAAAAACCTATGACAAGTATTTCAAATTCCAGAGCATGCGCTTTTTACATAACTCTAAATAGCTGACTTCCTGTTGGGTGGAGCCTATGACATGCAATACGAAAGTTGTTCGGCACGATGAGATCTATATGTGTACTGAGTTTCATATGAATATGTGCAAGTATGTGTGAGCTATACATCAACATTTCTGACTGTGTTCCAGGGGGCGCCGTAGAGCCCCTGTGCCACGCCCGGGTCCCAGCCTCTGCAGGCTCCTAAAGGCCACAGCTTCCAAAGTGTGCGCAAATTTTCAAGAGTTTTTGAGTATGTTAAGGACCCCCAAAGCCCCCACAACTTTGACGAAAAATTTGAATACTAAACCCTAAATAGCAAACTTCCTGTTGGGCGGAGCCTATGATATGCAATACAAAAGTTGTTTGGATTGATGAGATTTATATGTGTACCGAGTTTCATACGTCTACGAGCAAGAATGTATGATATATGGCCCTCCATATTCCAGGGGGCGCTGTAGAGCCCCTGTGCCACGCCCATGTATCAGTCTCTGCCCGGCCCTAATGGCCGCAGGTTCCAATCTGTGTGCCAATTTTCAAGACTTTTTAAGCACGTTAAGGGCCCCAAAAGCCCCCGAGACGTTGGAAAAAAAAAAAATAATAATAATAATAATAAAAAATAATCCTAAGGAAAACAATAGGCCTCTCGCCCTTTGGGCTTGAGCCCTAATAATAAACAACACAGAAACAAGAGGGTCCTCACACCATCGGTGCTCGGGCCCTAATTAAAGCTGCAAGCAGCAATGAACGGGCCCTCGCACCCGGGCTCACCGGCAGCGAGTGGCTTTAGTAAATAGGTGAGCGGTGAGAAACATGCATTTAAACTCATAAATATAAGTGGAATATATCAAAGTTATTCCATATATGTGCCAATCTTCCTGTTGCCAGCAGGTGGCACTATCATTATAATGGAATATTGGCCTTCAGTTGTGTTCAGGGCAGGACTCTTATCGAACATGTGAAGTTTGGGGAAGTTCCTACATTTTATGCCTGAGTTACAACAACTTCCTTTACTGTGGCGAGACAACAAATTTTGTCATGGCGCCATGGACACGCCTTTTAAAAAAAAAAAAACAAGATCTCCATAATTTAGCATTGCACAGGTCTTTAGATTAGACTGACCACAAAAAAAAAAAAAAAACATTAATGTCATACTATTTCTAGGAGTAGTTTGTCGCAGCGTAAAACATGTCACTTCCTGTTGCCAGCAGGTGGCACTATGACTGAATATGGGCATGTAGATCTGTTAAGGGCAGAAGTCTTATCTAACATGTGAAGTTTGGGGCAGATTGGACATTGTATGACTGAGTTACAGGAACTTCTTTTTCATGGCGAAACATCGAAATTTGACAGGCCGCCATGGACACGCCCTTTAACGAAACCTCAAGATCTTCGCAATTTAACATCGTAAAGGCCTTTAGATTTAATTGACCAAGTTTGCTGTAGATCTGAATAAATCTCTAGGAGGAGTTCGTTAAAGTACAACCCCTGAAAATGTCAAAAACAGCGCCAATTTTGCAGAGAAAATTCTAAATAACCGACTTCCTGTTGGGATTCGGATTTCGTACCAAGAGGCTTTTTTGTAGATATTGGTGTGTTACATGTGTGTACTGATTTTTGTACATCTACGTGAAAAATAGCTCGAGGAGCACTCCACTGAATGTGCATATGCACTCCGTTGAAAGTTTATAGGTGGCGCTATCGAGCCATTTTGCCACACCCTCTGGAATATTGGCCTTCAGATCTGTTCAGGCCAGGACCCTTATCACACATGTGAAGTTTGGGCAAGATCGGACACTTTATGCCTGAGTTTTAACATCTTTTATTCCCATGACGAGACATCGAACTTCGTCACGGCGCCATGGACACGCCTTTTAACAAAAAATCAAGATCTTCACAACTAAACATCACACAGGTCTTTAGATTAGACTGACCACAAAAAAGACATTGATGTCATAAAATTTCTAGAAATAATCTGTCACAGTGTAAAATATGTCACTTCCTGTTGCCAATAGGTGGCGCTATGACTATAACTGAATATGGGCATGTAGATCTGTTCAGGTCAAGAGTCTCATCCAACATGTGAAGTTTGGGGCAGATTGGACATTGTATGTCTGAGTTACAGCAACTTCCTTTTTCATGGCGAAACATCGAAATTTGTCAGGCCGCCATGGACACGCCCTTTAAAGAAACCTCAATTCCTTCGCAATTTAACATCGCAAATGGCTTTAGATTACACTGACTAAGTTTGGTGTTGATCTGAATAAATCTCTAGGAGGAGTACGTTAAAGTACAACCCCTGAAAATGGCAAAAACAACACCAGTTTTGCAGGGAAAATTCAAAATAACCGACCTTCTGTTTGGATTCGGATTTCGTACCAAGAGACTTTTTTGTAGATATTGGTGAGTTACATGTGTGTACCAATTTTTGTACATGTACGTGAAACATAGCTCGAGGCGCACTCCGTTGAAAGTGTATAGGTGGCGCTATCGAGCCATTCTGCCACACCCTGTGGAATATTGGCCTTCAGATCTGTTCAGGTCAGGACTCTTATCACACATGTGAAGTTTGGGGAAGATCGGACATTTTATGCCTGAGTTATAACATCTTTTATTCCCATGGCGAGACATCGAACTTCGCCATGGTGCCGTGGACATGCCTTTTAACGAAAACTCAAGATCTTCACAACTGAACATCGCACAGGCCTTTAGACTAGACTGACCACAAAAAAGACATTGATGGCATAACATTTCTAGCAGTAGTTCGTCGCAGCGTAAAATATGTCACTTCCTGTTGCCAATAGGTGGCGCTATGACTATAACTGAATATGGGCATGTCAATCTTTTCAGCTTCAGAGTCTCATCAAACATGTGAAGTTTGGGGCAGATTGGACATTGTATGTGTGAGTTATAGCAACTTCATTTTTCATGGCGAATCATCGAAATTCGCCAGGCAGCCACGGACACGCCCTTCGACGAAAACTCAAGATCTTCGCAATTTAACATTGCAAAGGCCTTTAGATTAGGCATACCAAATTTGGTGTTGATTTGAAGAACTCTCTAGGAGGAGTTCGTTAAAATACAACACATGGAAATGACCAAAATTACACAAAATATGCTCATAATATTAAAAATAACCGACTTCCTGTTGGGTTTACAATTTCGCTCCAAGAGTCTTTTTTGTAGGTATTGGTGTGTTACATATGTGTGCCAATTTTCGTGCATGTACGTGAAACATAGCTGGAAGGCTGTTGATTTTCTTGGTATAGGTGGCGCTGTCGAGCCATTTTGCCACACCCTCTTCTGAATCCTATATCAGACGAAAATTTTCACCAGGTTTGACGCGTGTGCAAAGTATCATGACTTTTTGAGCATGTTAAAGCCCTCAAAAATGCGATTCATTCGGGAGAAGAAGAAGAAGAAGAAGAAGAATAAAAAACAAAGCAGATACAAGAGGGTCCTCGCACCTCGGTGCTCGGGCCCTAATTAAAGCTGCAAGCAGCGATGAACGGGCCCTCGCACCCGGGCTCACCGCCATCGTGTGGTTTTAGTAAAAAGGTGAACGTTGAGAAATATGCATTTAATGTCCTAAATATAAGTTGAATATATCAAAGTATAACCCATATATGTGCCAATCTTACCGTTGCCAGCAGGTGGCGCTATCATTATAATGGAATATTGGCCTTCAGATGTGTTCAGGCCAGGACTCTTATCAAACATGTGAAGTTTGGGGAAGATTGAACATTTTATGCTTGAGTTACAACAACTTCTCTTGCTGTGGCAAGACATCAAATTTTGTCATGGCGCCATGGAAACACACTTTAACAAAAACTCAAGATCTCCAAAAGTTAACATTGCACATGCCTTTAGATTAGACTGACCACAAAATATATGTTAATCTCAAAAAATTTATAGGAGTAGTTTGTCGCAGCGTAAAACATGTCACTTCCTGTTGCCAATAGGTGGCGCTATGACTATAACTGAATGTGGGCATGTAGATCTGTTAAGGGCAGAAGTTTTATCTAACATGTGAAGTTTGGGGCAGATTGGACATTGTATGTCTGAGTTACAGCAACTTCCTTTTTCATGGCGAAACATCGAAATTTGTCAGGCCGCCATGGACACGCCCTTTAACGAAATCTAAAGATCTTCGCAATTTAACATCGCAAAGGGCTTAAGATTACACTGACCAGGTTTGGTGTTGATCTGAATAAATCTCTAGGAGGAGTTCGTTAAAGTACAACCCCTGAAAATGGCAAAAACAACACCAATTTTGCAGAGAAAATTCTAAATAACCGACTTCCTGTTGGGATTCGGATTTCATACCATAAGACTTTTTTGTAGGTATTGGTGTGTTACATGTGTATACCGATTTTTGTACATGTACGTGAAACATAGCTCGAGGCGCACTCTGTTGAAAGTGTATAGGTGGCGCTATCGAGCCATTTTGCCACACCTGATGGAATTTTGGCCTTCAGATGTGTTCAGGCCAGGACTCTTATCACACATGTGCAGTTTGGGGAAGATCGGACATTTTATGCCTGAGTTATAACATCTTTTATTCCCATGGCGAGACATCGAACTTCGTGACGGCGCCATGGACACGCCTTTTAACGAAAACTCAAGATCTTCACAACTTAACATCGCACAGGCCTTTAGATTAGACTGACCACAAAAAATACATTGATGTCATAAAATTTCTAGGAGTAGTTCATCGCAGTGTAAAATATGTCACTTCCTGTTGCCAATAGGTGGCGCTATGACTATAACTGAATATGGGCATGTCAATCTGTTCAGGTCAGGAGTCTCATCAAACATGTGAAGTTTGGGGCAGATTGGTCATTGTATGTCTGAGTTATAGCAACTTCCTGTTTCATGGCGAATCATCAAAATTCGCCAGGCCGCCACGGACACGCCAATTAACGAAAACTCAAAAGCTTCGCAATTTAACATCGCAAAGGCCTTCAGATTAGGCATACCAAATTTGGTGTTTATCTGAATGAATCTCTAGGAGGAGTTCGTTAAAATACAACGCATGGAAATGACAAAAATGACACAAAATTTGCTCATAATATTAGAAATAACTGACTTTCTGTTGGGTTTCGGATTTTGCTCCAAGAGACTTTTTTGTAGGTATTGGAGAGTTACAAGTGTATACCGATTTTCATACATGTATATTAAACGTAGCTTGAGGCGCACACCGTTGAAAGTGTATAGGTGGCGCTGTTGAGCCATTTTGCCACACCCACTTCTGAAACCCATATCAGACGTAAATTTTCGCCGGTTCTGAGGTGTGTGCAAAGTTTCATGACTTTTCGAGCATGTTTAGGCCCTCAAAAATGCGATTCATTTTGGAGAATAATAATAATAATAATAATAATAATAATAATTAAAGCTGCAAGCAGCGATGAACGGGCCCTCGCACCCGGGCTCACCGCCATCGTGTTGCTTTAGTAAAAAGGTGAACGTTGAGAAATATGCATTTAATGTCCTAAATATAAGTGGAATATATCAAAGTATATCCCATATATGTGCCAATCTTACCGTTGCCAGCAGGTGGCGCTATCATTATAATGGAATATTGGCCTTCAGATGTGTTCAGGCCAGGACTCTTATCGAACATGTGAAGTTTGGGGAAGATTAAACATTTTATGCTTGAGTTACAACAACTTCTCTTGCTGTGGCAAGACATCAAATTTTGTCATGGCGCCATGGAAACGCCCTTTAACAAAAACTCAAGATCTCCAAAAGTTAACATTGCACAGGCCTTTAGATTAGACTGACCACAAAATATATGTTAATCTCAAAAAAATTATAGGAGTAGTTTGTCGCAGCGTAAAACATGTCACTTCCTGTTGCCAATAGGTGGCGCTATGACTATAACTGAATGTGGGCATGTAGATCTGTTAAGGGCAGAAGTTTTATCTAACATGTGAAGTTTGGGGCAGATTGGACATTGTATGTCTGAGTTACAGCAACTTCCTTTTTCATGGCGAAACATCGAAATTTGTCAGGCCACCATGGACACGCCCTTTAACGAAATCTAAAGATCTTCGCAATTTAACATCGCAAAGGGCTTAAGATTACACTGACCAGGTTTGGTGTTGATCTGAATAAATCTCTAGGAGGAGTTCGTTAAAGTACAACCCCTGAAAATGGCAAAAACAACGCCAATATTGCAGAGAAAATTCTAAATAACCGACTTCCTGTTGGGATTCGGATTTCGTACCAAGAGACTTTTTTGTAGGTATTGGTGTGTTACATGTGTATACCGATTTTTGTACATGTACGTGAAACATAGCTCGAGGCGCACTCTGTTGAAAGTGTATAGGTGGCGCTATCGAGCCATTTTGCCACACCTGATGGAATTTTGGCCTTCAGATGTGTTCAGGCCAGGACTCTTATCACACATGTGAAGTTTGGGGAAGATCGGACATTTTATGCCTGAGTTATAAAATCTTTTATTCCCATGGCGAGACATAGAACTTCGTGACGGCGCCATGGACACGCCTTTTGACGAAAACTCAAGATCTTCACAACTTAACATCGCACAGGGCTTTAGATTAGACTGACCACAAAAAATACATTGATGTCATAAAATTTCTAGGAGTAGTTCATCGCAGTGTAAAATATGTCACTTCCTGTTGCCAATAGGTGGCGCTATGACTATAACTGAATATGGGCATGTCAATCTGTTCAGGTCAGGAGTCTCATCAAACATGTGAAGTTTGGGGCAGATTGGTCATTGTATGTCTGAGTTATAGCAACTTCCTGTTTCATGGCGAATCATCGAAATTCGCCAGGCCGCCACGGACACGCCCATTCGACGAAAACTCAAAAGCTTCGCAATTTAACATCGCAAAGGCCTTCAGATTAGGCATACCAAATTTGGTGTTGATCTGAATGAATCTCTAGGAGGAGTTCGTTAAAATACAACGCATGGAAATGACAAAAATGACACAAAATTTGCTCATAATATTAGTAATAAACCGACTTCCTGTTGGGTTTCGGAATTTTGCTCCAAGAGACTTTTTTGTAGGTATTGAGAGTTACATGTTATAAACCCGATTTTCATACATGTACATGAAACGTAGCTCGAGGCGCACACCATTGAACGTGTATAGGTGGCGCTGTTGAGCCATTTTTGCCACACCCACTTCTGAAACCCATATCAGACGTAAATTTTCGCCAGTTCTGAGGTGTGTGCAAAGTTTCATGACTTTTCGAGCATGTTTAGGCCTCAAAAATGCGATTCATTTTGGAGAAGAAAATAATAATAATAATAATAATAATAATAATAAAATAATAATAATAATAAAGGAGCAATTCCAAGAGGGTCCTCACACATCGGTGCTCGGGCCTAAAATAATAATAATAATAATAATAATAATAATAATAAAATAAAATGGAGCAATTCCAGAGGGTCCTCACACCATCGGTGCTCGGGGC